>NC_086006.1:24922150-25222150 GCF_030014385.1 Trichomycterus rosablanca | reverse complement strand
GACAAAGCAGTCAATAAAATGGGGACGCTGGTTTGATCGAAGCCTCCGGCCACTGTCTGTAAAGAGCTACTCCAATCTCTGTGTATTCTGTTTTTTCCCACCTCACAAAAGGCATAGCACCGTGAGCTATCAGTCTGAAGGTTAAGGGTTTGAATCCCAGCTCTGACAGGCAGCCAATGTTGGGCCCTTGTGCTTTATGCAAAAAGCATTTAATTGTGCTATATACATGTATGTTTCATTTCATTTTTACCACTGCTTTATCATGGTCAGGGTTGGGGTGGATACATTTCCCCTGGGAACACTGGGTGCAAGGCAGGAACACATCCCAGACAGTGTGCCAGTCCACACTGTGCCAATCCACTGTGGCTTTATCATGGTCAAGGCCGTGATGGATCCGATTTCTCAGAAAACACTGGGTGCAAGGCAGGAACACATCCCAGACAGTGTGCCAATCCATTGTGGGGCTTTGTAGCCATATCAAGTCTGTGTAAGTATCCGGTCAGCTTATAGCACATGCATAGATTCGAACCAGTACCTCAGTGGCAGTGAGCTAGCATAATAGACCGCTGTGCTACCCGAGCGCCCGTCTGTGTATATATGACAAATAAAAGACATTTTTCTTTATAAACATGCACAAGTGTTTCTGGGTTGTACCGAACCCACAGCGTTTCTGATCGGCTGTTATTAATAATGAGGAAATGCATTAAAATACACAATAAATAAACAACTGATGATTCAGCAGTCAAATATGGAACAAGTTAGAACAAGTTAACAAAAGTTGTTGCTAACATTGCTTCCACACAATTAGTTGCTTGTTAATGCAATTTATTCAGTCCTTGTGTGTGTGTGTGTATGCAACATTTGAATTGTGCTGCTTCACACTTTTCCATTAAGTTGGCATCTTTCAGTGTGCCTGATATTATGTGGAATGTGCACATTGTTTACATTTGTGCATTTAATGGAGGGGTTGTGATGGGGTCTAAAGACGACGTATGCCTAAACAGGTTGAAAAACTCCCCAATTCATCCAGGCCCAACAGATTATAACAGGTAAACACATTACACAGGTGTGCGACTAAAAAGCTGTTTAATTATTTTTATCTAATTTCCATGTATTTTGGTGTGCTAAAAACGAAAAAAATATTGAAAAAAATCCTCTCTTCAAATTTAGTACATTTTTCTAAATTTTTGGTATTTTTGATCTTAGGGTTTTAAACCAAATTTAAAGTCAAAATTACTATTAATTAATTCACATCAGTGCATTCAAGATATACAATGCCAAAAAAAATTTAACTTTCAATTGGTTCTTCGTAAACTTAAGTATGAAGACCACGGTTGGCAAGTGTGCGGCGGTTTGAAAGTCTTGTGCATGCTGCTCAGGCAACAAGCTGGGTATACCAAATATCCTTGTTTTCTGTGTCTATGGGACAGTCGAGACCGACAAAATCACTGGACTAAGAATTGCCAGAGTTGCCAGCCGAGGGTGCTCACAGTTGGTGAAAAAAATGTCCTCCGAGAAACTTTGGTACCTCCCGATAAAGTTCTTCTACCACCTCTCCACATAAAATTAGGATTGATGAAGCAATTCGTAAAATCCCTTCCAAGAGATGGAGAATGCTTCAAATACTTGGTCATCAAGTTTCCAGGCCTCTCGGAGGCAAAATTGAAGGAAGGTGTGTTCGTCGGACCAGACATTAGAAGGCTTATAGCTGATCAAGAGTTTATCAATACCATGACGGTTCCTCAAAAAGAAGGGTGGATTGCATAAGTCATAAAGAAATTTTTAGGCAATAACAAAGATCCTGACTACAAAAAGATCGTCGGACGAATGCTGAAAGCATTTCAAGCTTTAGGTTGCCTGATGAGTCTGAAAGTGCATTTCCTCCACTCCCACCTTGACAACTTTCCTGAAAATTTGGGAGCTGTGAGTGAAGAGCAAGGTGAACGATTCCACCAGGACATTAAAGAGATGGAAAGAAGATACCAGGGAAGATGGAGCATTACAATGATGGCAGACTACTGTTGGACGCTTCAGAGAGACATTGCAGATGCTACTCACAAGCGTAAATGTACCAAGAGGAGCCTCACAGGGAAGAAGAATCGATTTTAGTGTGTGTTAGTGAGCTCATTCCAGTTAAAAAAATGATTCTCATGAAAAATTTGTAATAAAAAATTTATTTTATAAGTCTACTTTCATTTATTTTGAGGTATTGCCTTATTTAACATAGTTACCTAAATTGTCAGAAAATGTGATGTCCTATGACAAAACGGAGGTCATTTTCGGATTCAGCGCACCCAAAAACATAAAGATTACGTGGAATAACCAAAACAGCTCTTGAAAAAAAATTTTTTGCAGACCTGTGATTAATGCATTTGGGTGTAAACCAAAAACCAAAACAAATCCAGGACCGTTTGCAAAAGGTGGTCTTATAGCACTCCTTAACGAAAACAAAAGTAACAGCATGAGAACATGATTCACGTGTGATTCAAACTGTTTTCGGTCCCACCTTTCGCTCACACCCCTCAAAATGTTGTTTTTTCTAATCCACTTGAGCCTAATGGATCCTGCATCACTGTTAAAAACACATCAATCCTCCCATGTACACATATAATCACATGCCATCAGACTTCTCATCTCAGGGTAGAGCATGATGAGCAATTAATCACTATGAATTATTAGAATGCATCACGACAAATCACAACCGCCATCTGCTCAAAAGAATGAAATCAGAGAGATGATAGATGACAGCAAACACGAGTGGGTTAAAAAAGGGCCGAATCAATTCCGAATTCTTAATTCTTAATTATTAGGATTTATTTTGGTGTAAAAGTGCTCAGGTGGCACATCGGTAAATTACGCTAGCCGACCAATGCTGGGGTCCAGTGTTCTAATCGACCATGGTACAGAATTCCAGTCACACCTCAATGCAAATCCTCAAAATGCAAATTACCTTATCAGAAAGACTGAAGACGCGCACTTCAGCATATTCCATCTTCATAATGGTGTTCTCAATCATAAACTTACTGCACAGATCACTGTAATACGAGCTTCGCATCGGGTCCACTTCCTGAGAAAATGAGAAAAAGATAAAAATAGACACAGTTTTAGTTGTTGTGTAGCAGAAAGGTAGAAGCCACGCTGCCGGTAACAGCAGTGCCTGAGTTCCTGGGGTTCTAATTCCAGGCTGGGCTCACAAATAGAGAAAGTGCTTGGTGCTTAGTCCTGGTCCCAAGCCCGGATAAATAGGAGGGTTGTTTTAGGAAGAGCATCCTATGTAAACACTGTGGGAAATCAAATAAAGATGATTGATCTACTGTGGCAACGTCTAACATTCATGTTCTGTGAACGAGTGTAGCAGCACATATGCTTGAGTTTTCTTTAATCATCCCCTCAGGTTCTGTCTGGATCTCAGTAGTGGTGAGCTAGTAATATAGCACTAATATACTGCTGCACCACCCGAGTGTCTTACACCTAAATAAACAGTCATGTTTTAGTCGCTTTTTTCTTCTTTATTCAAATCTACTTTTAACAATTTGTAAGAATATTGAAGCATACATTTAGTATTATGAATTTCTTCCCAACACTGTTTTAATTCCAGTTGTAATTGCCCTACAGCATGCGCCACACTTCTTGCCACTGCAGTACTGACTCCTAATGTCTGGTTAACATCCTACACTCACTTCATCAAACATGGGACCCAAACAGGCCGAAAATCCAGAAAGTAACCAGAGCTGGTTGCAGGGATTGTGCAGCACCAAAACTAAACACGTTAGATCTATATTAAGCACCAGACTCGGTTTTAGCGATTAGTGTGTGCTGTCTGATGTAGATCTACTCACCATCAGAGTCTGGAAATGAGCAAGTGTCTCCTTCTCATAACCCAAAGGATCCAGAGCTCTCATCAGCAGGATTATAGTCAACAAGCACCCTGAGAAACATAGAGGGATATAAGGACAAAAATGGACATTACACCAAGCTTACACGATGACCACAGAAAATCTGATTGGCTAGGAGATGTGCAATAATACTTTAGAAAACAACAGCAGTGAACCAGATCCAGTCAAAAATGACACACTTTCAAATAAATGCACCTGACTGATGAATACCAAACAGTGCGGCTAACAAGTGCACGTACAGTAGTACAGTTACACACTATGTAGCACACAGGATGGGACAGTTAGGTGAAAAGTAGTAACTCCTGAGTGTGAAGAACACACAACATGCATTAAATGCATTACATATGCAACACATGCACTGGTCAGTTGCTGCAGCATTAGCTGGAATCTTGCTGGAACTGAGCTGTGTCTCCGCTGACCATACCTGAGACCATACAGCATTAATACACAACATGCTAAACAAACTGGAAGCTACAATCAGGAAAATATGAACACTGGAATTTGTATTGGAATTAAATGCTGCACTAGCACTTGTGTTAACCCTCAGTTGCTTGCACTGTATCAGTCACAACTGCAAGTCGCTGTGGATAAAATCATCCGCTGAATGCCGTAAACGTGAACCTCTTACAAGTCACACTCACATTTATTCTGAGGTTCCAGTTCCAGCAGCTGATTACAGGACTGTAGTTCTGATTCCAGAACCGACGTCTTTTCTACAGACAGCTCACTCCTACCACACACACAGAGGCGTTTGTGAATTGCTGACAGAGATAATATTAGTCAAAAAGTGCAACATTTGCAAATACACTCACAGGCCAGTACCGGGACAGTCGTGAGGCAGCAGGGCAATGCAAAAAAAATCATGTAGAACAGCGTTTCTTAACCCTTTTTTCTTCAGTTACTGCTCAAATCACACAATGGAAAAAGGAGAATGCGCTCAACAGACAACTGGCCCCAATTCTGACCATCGGACCACGTCTTGTTTCTTTAATTTTCAGCTGTCTGGTTTGAGTGAGCTTTAGATCCCTCTGATTGGTTAACAGTAGTAAACTATAGTGTTTCTCTGGTGTTGTTAGTCCTTCACCTGAGGATCCGGCGTGTTGAGCTTTCTGAGAAGCATTTCTGCTCACCATGGTTGAAAAGTTCATTATTGAAGCCTCCCTGCTAGCTCAAAGCAGTCTGGCTATTGTCTTCTGGCCTGTGTTATGGAGGTGGAGTTACTAACACCCATTTTGAGTACACTGACAAGACTGTTGTGTGTAGAATCTTAAGAAATGTTACAGTCTGATGTTTGATATGAACATGAGCTGAAGTTCTTGACTCCTTCCTGTATGATTTATGATGACTACATGAACATGCAGGTGTACAAGTGTTCCTAATAAAGTGGCAAAGTGTAGTAAGCATCAATGTTAAAAAAGACACAAGAGGCCGGAAGCGTGGTGCACTTACGCAACCTTACATATTTTTGTACCTAAAAAGCCCCTGATCTGTAGCAGAGTCCCTGCACCAACTCTCCGACTGACCTACAGGGGCATGAAGCCAGAGATTAGAGCAGTTCGGAGATACAGAACGGAAGCCAAGAAAATCACATCTTATTTATTTTATTTTCGTTCACTCACCTCTATAGAGCGAACAGTCTTTGTGAATGTGTTTCTCCATCCAGGTCACCGTCAGGTTGTGTTCGTTATTAATGTCAATAAACATGTCGGGAGGAATTTGGAACACCTTAAAAAGAGACGTCAGAGAGGAGAGAGAGCATGTTATTACAGGATATTTCAGCCCCCAAGTTGGACCCCATTAGCCAGGCCCCTGATCCTCGACTGTGAATCAAATTCTGTCTGATTTTGGCAAATGGTGACTTAAAAGTCTGGTCAAATGATGGGAGCACCTAACTTTTAGAAAACATTAACTTCAGGGAGCAGCTGATTTGTTTTGTTAATTAGGATTTTAACGTCATGTTTTACACTTTGGTTTTATTCATGACAGGAACGGTAGTTACTCATTACACAAGATTCATCAGTTCACGAGGTTATATCAAACACAGTCATGGACAATTTTGTATCTCCAATTCACCTCACTTGCACGTCTTTTGACTGTGGGAGGAAACCCACGCGGACAAGGGGAGAACATGCAAACTCCACACAGAAAGGACCCGGACCGCCCCACCTGGGGATCGAACCCAGGACCTTCTTGCTGTGAGGCGACAGCTGATTATAGAAAAAAGGTCATCTCTGAGAAGTGCACAAATATTAGGGAGGGACAAACAATAGGGTGCGGTCGACTTCAGGGTCTGGCCGTCTTCAAACAGGGAGTGGCTTAATTTAGGGAGCGCCCAAAAGTATCAGGTGTGATTAAGAGAGAGGTCAAACTGGGTGTGGCTGAATGTAAGAAGCGGTCAACTTTCAATTCGTCCGACGTTAGGCTTTGGTTAACTTTATGAAGCAGTCTTTTCTAGGATTGGTCCGACTTTGAGGAGCAGCTTACTTTAAGGTGTGGTACTCTGAGTGTAAAATAACTGAATTAACTGTAAGCATACCCAGACAGGGCTGTAGCGGAGCTGAGGGTGAACACTCTTCCACTCGCCCCGCTGAGGCTGACCATTTGACACCACCATCAACTCCATCGTGAGAGCCTGAGAGAAAGAATAAAGAGTTTGAGAACGAAAGAGTTACTTCTACAACTAAAAAAGCGCTAATAAAAGTGTACACATGAATGTAAACAAATTAAATGTCACTTATTTAAAAGCACCTACAAAGAAATTCCCAGAAAAAACATTCTGTAGGGTGGTGAAGCAGGATAATAAGATAGCCCACCACTGGGGAAGGTTCAAGCTTTGAAGAAGAGGAGGTCAAATATGCACTACTGCTGTCTGGTCAAGGTGTTAGAGGAGTGTTAAGGCAGCTGCAGCGTAGTGGTTAAGGTACTGGACTAGTAATCAGAAGGTTGCCGGTTCACTGTTGCCACTGTTGGGCCCCTGAGCAAGGTCCTTAACCCTTAGTCGCTCAGTTCTGTAAGTCGCTTTGGACAAAGTCGTCTGCTAAATGCCGTAAATGTATAATGTATATAATGTATATAATGTACGTAATGTATAATGTATATAAAGTAGAATGTATATAATGTAAGGAGTGGAGGAGCACATAGGGCACAGCATGACTCCATCATGAGAATCCACCACTTGCTGGTGTAAGAAAGTGGGTGCTAGTCTGCGCCTCACCTTGGGCAGTGTGGGAATGGCGCAAGCGGCAGAACAAGTGGAACTGGGAATCAGAAATGTCTAAATTGTGAAGCGTGCATGGAAACTTACATTTACAGGTTTGGAGAAGGCCACAGCTACCCTGCCCCCCTCTCTATTCACATAAACGCAGCTTATCAGATCCTCCCGCTCAGCTATAGAGGGAAGAATAAATAAATTATTAAAGAAAAACATTTACAACTATAAAAACACTAAAACTAGAGAGGCACTGAGACCATATTTACTCTTTAGGGGTCAGTCTATGCAAGTAAAGATGGATCATGGCTCACCAATTTGTGAGAGAATTTCTCGCCACAAGATCACAAGTAATTTAAGCCATTCACCAACTACCGTACATAATATTATGAAAAGATTTAGAGAATTCGAAGAAATGCCAGTCCATGCAGAATGAGGCTGGAAACCACTGCTGAAAGTGTGCGACTGCATAAAAGACCATCATGCTCATGTGATAACATTACATGTGATAGCTACACGGGCTCAGAAGTATTTCGGAAAGCTGTTGTCATTTAACACCATCCGCCATTGCATTGAGAAATGCAACCTGAACATCTGTCACACAATGACAAGGCCGATTCATCAATTCAATACAGAAATGCTACAGTTCTGTAGTAATCTGGCCTAGAGCTTATCCCAGATGGACCGCAAGACAGTGCAAACATGCTGTGGCCAGATGAGTTCATGTTTTGGCTTGTTTTTAGGAAAAATGGACGTCAAGTTCTCCATGACAAAAACATAAAGGACCGTCCAGACTGTTATCAGTGAAAGGTGCCCAAGCCAGCACCAGTCATGATACAAACACAAATACACAAACTCCTACCTCTTCCCAGAAGCCAGCGGTAGTAGAACCAGGCACTCTGATCATTTGGGTCAGTAAAGAAGGCGTTCTGCACCAGCTCATACTCTAAAGAGAGAGAAAGAAGCTCACAATTTCTACACTCCAAATGCAGTCAGACAGATATGTTCAGTGTTTGCTCTTCTAGACTTTATTAAAACTTTACATAAATTCTCAAGAAACATGTCTAAAGATTTCAACAGCTTCTGCAAGTGTTCTTTTTCTTATTACTAAATTATTAAAACCCATTTTACGGTACACTTATGTATTTATTAGGATTTTAACGTCATGTTTTACACACTTTGGTTACATTCAAGTTTTTGTCAAGGAAACCCACACAGACACGGGGAGAACATGCAAACTCCACACAGAAAGGACCCAGAGCGCTCCACCTAGGAATCGAACCCAGGACCTTCTTGCTGTGAGGCGACAGTGCTACCCACTAAGCCACAGTGCCGCCCTCACATGTATCTTTAATCTTGTTTAAATTAATAGAATAAGGGATTAATAAAGTGATCTATCTATCTATCTTTACAGTAGACAGTAGAGGCCTGGAACCGGTGGCACTAACAAAAAGACAGAGGAGGGAGCTGGAAGTGACAAAGATGCTGTGATTTTTGTTGGGAGTGACAAGGATGGACAAGATAAGTAATGTTAATTAGTTTATAAGAGGAACGATGCAGGAGCAGGGATTAGTGATCTATTGGCAGAAGGGTGCTGAGGATGAGAGAAAGACCGAAAGGATGTTTACAGATGTGGTGAGGACATGCAGGTGTTCTGAGAAGGATGTTCAGGACAGGGTGAGATGGAGACGAATAATGGCGAGCCCTATCAGGTGAAGATTTTTTAACAAGGTGAAGCAATCAAGCATACAGGAGCTGCTCCACTGGTGCAGAGGCCTAATGGTACAGCCCACAATCAGTGAGAAAGCACACTGTTGTTTTTTTTACTTTAATTCGTCACTCGTCTGGACAGGTATGATGTGTTAACAGGTCTCACCTTTGAGCAGCTGCTCTTCACACACCCGGTGTGACTGTGGTGAGGTGTTGTTTTGGCAGGGCTGTGCTGATTCTGAGCTGGATTGCGGGTGCAGCAGGGGCAGCAGGGTGCTTCGGTAGTGCCAGCTGGAGTAGTTAGAAAAGTTGGAGCCAATTAGGCGATCAGTGAACTGCAGCTCCTGTTCCACCGACACTCCGGACTCCTTCACAACCAAACGCCGGTAATCCCAGCAGTGAACTGAAACAGAGAATTATTGAAACCCTTACTAGAGATCAATAAATAATGATCATTGGTAAGCACTAGCTGTAGATCTTCTAATTTTTTGCCACTATAACTGTCTATGGCTATTTTTGTATCACAATGCACACACTTTCCTGTGTTAATAAATGACTAAAGGAATATCTTCACTGTCACCTCATATTTATACATATTAATATTTATATAGTCCTTTCGCCCACCATCCTCTTCCTCCCTTTCACTCACAGTTACGGTCGTCCAGGCTGAGGCAGCGATCACACAGACTGAGCTCCCGCTTCCAGTCTGGCTTTGGCAACCGATAGGATACCCAGCCGCGGTGATGCCAGCTTCCATACGATTTGGGGTTCACCTTCAGGCAGGACTCGATGAAGAACAGTTCGGCCTCGTACAGCTTCTGCATTTCTTCCTTCTCTCTGTAAAGAAAAACAAAAAGCAGATTAGATTCATAGTTCAAGAAAATTAACACGATTTCACACTACATGTGCTGGCTGACATCTTTCTGTGCTGGAGCTAAAGTAGCTAACAAGTCAAGTGGCTGTTAGCCTATCTCGGCCAAAACCTTTTCTAAAAACGCTACAGAATTTAATGAAGAAAACAACATAAATAAATATGAGCATTGTTACTCTGAGGCCATTAGAAAAATGCTTTTATTTTGATAATCAACTAATCACTCAAAATTAAATCTCTTCCATCTAAAGCAAACCACAGTAAACCACAGTGGGACCAGATTGCCACCAGTTTCATCAATTAAATATATTTTGTGTTGTGTTTCATTTTGATGCATCGTTTGTGTTGCCTGGGTCGTGGTAAAAATAATGAACAAAATGTGGTTCGCTTAAAAAAAAGTTTAAAAAAACCCAAAAAACCCTGGTCTAATGGACAGGTGGCACCAAATCGCACCCTCAAAATACAACAGCGCCCCATTTAGAAGCGCATGCAACACATTTATACACCCACTTGTCAAGAATGTTCCAATTTCTATCCATGGCACAGAGCATGCTACCACCACAACAACCACCAGGACAACATGGTTAGTAAAGATGAGTAAATGACTGGCTGCAGCTTCATGTAGGTAAATGTGAACTTGTCTAAATTTGGCATTTCAGCCCGATGTTCTAATGAAGCCAGCGTTGCAAGCAGGCGGACTGAAATCTACTTTCATGACTGACACACAAAGCATGCTGGGAGTTCTTTTTCTCATACTTGATGGTCTCTAGGTGCAGCAGAATCTCTCTCCTGTAGTTCCACAGGGTAGCAAAGTCTGGGTTAGAAGACAGAAGCTGCTGAGTGAGCTGGAGAGCCTCCTCATCGAGCTCACCATCACTTCTCTGTAACAGATAAAGATATGAAGTTTTTAGCATCCACTAAACAATGGAGCTCATTAAGAACAGATAGTTCTTAATTTCTGGATAGTAACCTTATTTTATGTGATCGAAACTTGTGTGACCCCACTCTCTGCTCTACAAGCTGTGTGTGTTATATATTATATACAGTATATTTAGCTGCTCACATATTTAAGGGCTGTCACAGCCATTGAGAGGTGCACGTGTCAGTGCGCTCTCAGTGCTGGTCCCAAGCCCGGATAAAAATAGGAGAGTTGAGTCAGTACAGGCAACCAATGTTGAACCTGGGCCAGCTATTTGGATCAGAATGATCCACTGTGACGACCCTTAAATACGGGAGGTTAAAACACAGAAGCAAATTTCGTCTCTTGAATGTATGCCGGAAATAATTATGAGAGATGTCCATTTACTTTTGGCCACATAAAGTGATAAGCTTTCTTTGTTATTTACTTAAGTAATATTTTTAGCATTAACATTGAACATTTAATTTTATTAAAAATAAAATCACAGGCTAAAAAGAGCACACGCCTGACCACATCTTTAAAATGTCAAGCACTGTATTCAATCAGACTCTTAGCGTGTACAGAAGACTCCTGTATTTTTTCAGCATCCTCGTCAGTGTCTCAACCAGACAGCAGGAGTCACTGCTGCAGAGGCAAGGTGGTGAATCCCCGCCCAGACTCCCCTCCCTCATATACAACCGTTTAGATTAATGATTTAATACAGTGATGAACAAACACTTATCTGCTGCATGACCAACCTTTTTAAAAATGGCATCACGGACAGTCACATACACTTTTAATTTCTTTTCTCTCTCTTTTCTCTTCTCCTCCTCCTGCTGAGCGGTGGTCTTAACCTTCACCCGACCGTGCTGAGAGAAAAAGATGTAATCATTAAAGTGGCTGGTCACACTCTGTGTACAGGATGTGTGGTACTGGTATGTGTATGGTGCATTGCAGTAAGGTGTGTGATGTTGGTACTTGCATATAATGGTACTGTGTATGGTGTATCAAGACACTGTGAGTGCATCCACATGGGTGTACATAATTTAATGTGTACAGTACTTGATAGTACTCTTTACACCCCGGTCACTCCCTTTTCATTTGTTTTTATCTCAGCGGGGTCAGAGAGTGAGAGCCATAAAGACTCGAACCGCCACCTCCACAGCTTCTTTCCCCAGGCCATCACCATACTTAACAAGGACTGTTCCCACATCACTCCGCTTTAACAGAATGAACATTGATTTTATCATACATGCTGTACTTCACACGTGCCTTCCACATTTCCCCGTACGCAGTCAATGCCCATATGCACCTTATTTACTTAATAATCTCCATCGCACAATTTTTTACTTGAAGTTTGTCAGTGTACTGTGCTGTACATCTTCATTGCACACTTTGTCTGATGCTGTACTGTTTATGTTGCTGTTGTATTTAGTATTTGTTTATATACAGTGTTTCTTTTTCTAATATTTAATTAGATGTATAAATGTTGACACCTGCACCAGTAGAAGTTCCTTGTACATCTGGTACTTGGCCAATAATAAAGGGGCGGCACGGTGGCTAAGTGGGTAGCACTGTTGCCTCACAGCACTGTCGCCCTGTCGCCAAGGTGGTCCTTTCTGTGTGGAGTTCTCCCCGTATCTGTGTGGGTTTCCTCCGGGTGCTCCGATTTCCTCCCACAGTCCAAAGACGTGCACGTGAGGTGAATTGGAGATACAAAGCTGTCCAAGACTGTGTTCGATATAACCTTGTGAACTGATGAATCTTGTGTAATGAGTAACTACCGTTCCTCTCATGAACGTAACCAAAGTGTAAAACATGACGTTAAAATCCTAATAAACAAACAAACCAGTAATAAAGATTCTGATTCTGATGAAGTATGCCAGTCACTCAGTCTAATAAATAAATAATAAATAAATAAATCATATGTATCCGGTGTGTGAGTGTGCATTATTTGTTTAAATCTCACCATATTTCACTGATGAAGAGCTCAGATCTGAAAAACATAAATGAACCATTAATAGAGAACCTGACATGTACAGTGCGCATGCGCGAACCACCCAGCCCACCGTATCATGTAAATCAGTCTGAATACGGGTGTGTTAGAAGCGACAGGTCCAGTAACATGATAGGATCTAATTTAAATGTCTAGAATAAATGAGAAACGTTAATAAATGTCTAAAACAACTGTGAATGCAAACACAGGGTTTGACTCACCCAGCTAACTGTCACTAGTGCTGCAGTTCAGTCAATGAATGATGAAAAAGCGACCGGAAGAAGCGAAAAATAAAACTGAACCCACGCAAATAAGATTAGAAACCGATCCTTTTTTAATAAACACTTTAGTTTACTGTCAGTCTGATTACAGAACTAAATACTGGTTTAATTTCCCCCTGTGCAGCTCTGTTCTTGCTCAGAGAGATGTGTTGTCATCCTGAATGAAGTGGACTACAAATTTACGTCACTTCCTTCTCTTTGTGAAAGTGTTTCCGTGTTTTTGTAGTTCTCACAGACTGTCCAAATCTGTTTAATAAAGTTTAACTACATCAGCCTTTCTCAACCGGGGAGCCGTCTGGCTTCGTCAGGGGTGCCGTCAAAAATATTCTCACGTTACTGATATTATGAAATAAATTTAAAATAAAATAATAAAATACAAAAAAGTCAACTTATCATGAAAATGTATACCATTAGCCGCCTCAAACATCAACATGTGTCTCACACGCCCCTTTCCTCATGCTACAACGTCAACGCGGGTTGCCTATAGTGATGAGTCGTTCGCGCATGATCCGATTCAATTGAACGGCTCTTTAAAATGAACAAAAGGAACCGAGTCGCGCCTCTGGGAGCCGTTATAATATATATTTATATTTCTGTGCTGTTCTTATCGGCTGTAATTCAACCATTCCGCTTCCATCAGTAGAGGAAATTAATCAGTCATAAGCAGTCAGCTGTTTATTGTCGAAAATCAATCACTTTCAGTATAGCGGAGAGAGCAAGCGACACACACACACACACACACACACATACAGAGAGAGAGCTCATTACCTCATTACTGTAAATATAATAATTTTTATTGTTATTATTTTGCACTGTTTTTATTAATATTTTATTATTTTTGCACATGTAACTGTTTTGTATATAATTGTTCTTTTTTATTGTTATTTTTATTATTTCTCTGTAACTTGCTTTGGCAATACGAATGTCCTTATTTGTCATGCCAGTAAAGCTTCTTTTGAGTTTGAGAGCCGTAACCGAGCTACAGAGAGAACATGCAGACAATGAGCAGTGCTAGTGGTAAAATGACAAATAATTGAGAAATAAACTATAAACTTCTTGATGATGTTAAATCTGATTGGTTCATGGCGCGTATGTTTTAAAGCAGAAACAAACACAGGTACATCTCTGCACAAGAGAGGATTTTTGTAAAACTTAATGCAATGCAACCACAGTATGTCTCTTCCCTGTAGTGTTTTTGTGTGTTAGCAGTCCGAGGGATGCAGAGTGTAAGTTTTTTAATAAATTTTTGACTGGGGTGACTCGAGATTTTGAATACTTTTAATGGGGTGCCGTGACTGAAAAAAGGTTGAGAAACACTGAACTATATGATATTAAAATAAAAGCCCACTTATTTTACATTAAAAACATGAAGACACACAGGTCACTTTACTGGGAGTAGTGCACGGCTGTAATCACATTATAATATAAACAGCCCCTACTATTCAGAATGCCTCCCAATATACTGATGTGATCACAGCAAGAAGGTCCTGGGTTCGATCCCCTGGTGTGGCGGTCTGGGTCCTTTCTGTGCGGCGTTTGCATGTTCTCCCTGTGTCTGCGTGGGTTTCCTCTGGGAGCTCCGGTTTTCTCCCACAGTCCAAACACATGCAGTCAGGTTAATTGGAGACACTGAATTGTCCTATAGGTATCTGGCCGCTAGGATGCATAAACCAGTGCATCGTAGTGCTGGTCCCAAGCCTGGAAAAATAGGGAGGGTTGTGTCAGGAAGGGCAGTCATCGTAAAAAAAAAACGGTGCCAAATTAATAATGCGGATCGCGATCCACCGGCGACCCCTAACGGCAGCAGCCGAGGAAATAGATACTGATGTAAAAATTATATACACATGGGATCCTCAAAAAGTTTCCGCACTTTTATATTTTGGTTAGAATCGGTGAGGGTGAGAGGAGTAGTAATCTGTCGTGTCTGAGAGACTGAGAAAAAGCTTATAGCCCGGATTTAGCGGCATCCGATTTCCACCTTTTTGGACGCTCAAAGAAGCTTTAAGGGGAAGAAGATTTTCATGTGATGATGCTGTGGGATAATGTGCTGTGCATCAGTGGCTACGTGCTCAACCAAAAACATTTTTGCTGATGCCATTAAAATGGTACGACGCTGGGAAAAATGCTGGAACGTTAGGATCTGTCAGTGTTTCCATTAGTTGTTGATATGCCAGGAATGCTTTAGAATGGCAGGATCCCCATCCCCTACCCCTACCCCTACCCAAACCCCACGTTCAATGTTCAGTTTATGGCTACAGCCTTGAGAAGCATATGCGCAGTCTTGTGGCATTTTACAGTATTCAGCAGACACTTTTAACCAAATCAACTTACAAACTGTGCCTGAATACAATCCAAGAAACTAAGGGTTAAGGGCCATAAGGGCCTGGCTCGGGCGACCAACAGTGGCAACTTGGCAGTGGCAACTTGGCAGTGGTGGGCCTTGAACCAGCAACTGTCTAACCACTATTCCAGTGCCATTAATCCATGTGGCAGTGGCAGCAGCATAAAGCAGAAACGATCATACAGCCTGACTGAAGAGATCCAGTCAGGATCACACACACTACTATACTACAGTAGTATCTGAGAACATTTCACGCTCCTGCAGGAGCATCATCCGGCCAGCAGAGACCGCAGTTGTAGCAGCAAATTTTACCATCTTAGATTCTGTGGCTTGTTTGGTCCTGAAGGTCCTTAATAAAGAGCTTTACCACACATTGCACCACTGCAAGTTCCATTACAGCTACAGTTTATCAGCTTTGTTTTATTAGCTTCTTGTTCTTGCTTATTGCTGTTTTTTGTTTACTGGGTTTCTCTTGCAAATCTTCTAAATGAACAGAAGTGCTCAAAGTCTGAATAAATTAGATATCTACACTTGAATGGACCAGGCGTTGTGCTAAAATCTGATTACACTGCAACGTCTCAGCAGGTTTAGCTTCACTTCAATATGAAACGGTAATTTAAATGAAACCTAAATCTGTAAAATAATAATGATCATAATCTGTTGGGGCAGTGGGTAGCCTGTGTCTGTGTGTGCATGGGTTTCCTTCAGGGCCTCAAAGAAATGTGATAAATATAACACAAAGAAATGTGATAACTGAACGACATTCATTTATTTGTCAGTTGTTCAAACAAAGGTTATGGAAATAATTACATTTGTTAAAAGGTACTACACTGTAACACAGCAACAAGCATGTACATTTGCTAGGCAATTATTTCAAACAAGGCACAAAAGTCAAAGTCCAGAAGTGTTTATAAACTATTTGACCAAAAGTATCTGGCCACCCAGCCATAAACTTTATGGACATTACATTAAAAAACCACGGGTATTGATTTGATGTTCTGATCTGTCCTTCACCCTGCGGTTATAGCAGCCTCCAGACATCTAGTAAAGCCTTCCAAAGGAGTTTGGAGTATGTCTCTGGGAATTTGTACCCACTAAATTAAAGCCATTTGTAAGACCTGGACTTTACTAAACGTTCTAAGGGCTCTAAGGTTGTTAGGCTCACAGATTAAACAGGGTGTCCACACACTTTTGGCCGTGTTGCGTAAGCACTAAAGCACTGTAGGATAAAATCTCTTTATGTTTATTATGTAACAGATGCAACATCAGAGCATTATAGACTTGAATACTGAACTAAATATGATGTCCTAGTAGCTACACTCTATGTAGGACATAATGCAGTTTGAATGCAGCCGGGAAATCAATGGTAAATCATGTCTGCATGAGTATGAACGTCCAAAACATGTCAGTTAGGTGTAACATTGTTTCTTACAAGTTTGTTTGTTTTTTAGGATTTTAAGGTCATGTTTTACACTTTTGGTTACATTCATGACAGGAACGGTAGTTACTCATTACACAAGATTCATCAGGTCACAAGGTTATATCGAACACAGTCTTGGACAATTTAGTGTCTCCAATTCACCTCACTTACATGTCTTTGGACTGTGGGAGGAAACCGGAGCACCCGGAGGAAACCCACACCGACACGGGGAGAACATGCAAACTCCATACAGAAACTACCCAGACAGCCCAACCTGGAAATCGAACACAGGACCTTCTCGCTGTAAGGCGACAGTGCTACCCACTTAGCCACCGTGCCGCCTTCTTACAAGTAAAAGGAACAAAGGTGATCAGAGTTTGAATCTTTGCTGTGTTATGGACAGGCTGGCAGGTCCCCACACAGACATGACTGGCTGTATCTGTTGGAAGGGGGGCGGTCGGAGCTGCCTGCATGAAAGATGGTGGAATTATAGAAAATAGTGCAAGACCCTTTGTAGGCAATAACACTGTTTGCAAAACAGTCTAGCTACTGGGAGGTGCATCTGTCAGTGCACTCTCAGTGCAGTTCCCAGGCCCGGACAGAAATAAGAGGATTGTGCCAGTAAGGGCATCTGTGTAAAAACTGTGCTGTCTGGTATGTGGACCTGAATAATCCGCTGTGGCGACCTTTAAATAAAAACATGGGAGATGCCATAAAATAGAAAGAGAAATGAACAAACCTGGTTATGAAGCGAGCCCTTTGTTAAGTAGTTAAATAAGCCATGCAGACATTGTTAGAGAAACGTGGCTGTTTAAACCCGAACAGCATTTTCTTGAAGGCACAAATAGATACAGAAATGTGTAGGACGACTGTTAGAGTAGGTGAGCGCAGGATAGCGCTATACTTACATAATCTATCTATGAAATACTTACATTATTGCATCAGAAATGCATCAGAAGAAACATAACCAAGCAGAAAAAATATCATTATTTGTTCTGACATTAAATATACACAATTTTCCCTTCCTCCTTATGGAATCCATTAGCCAAGACATGTTTGTTGTTTGATGTTCTACTTTAGTTTTGCACTGGAGAGAAATAATGTGTGAAGAAAGAGAAAATATTGGAAGCTAGTAGCTGGTGTCCCTGTTTCTTTTCATCACAAAAGCTGCTATCACTCCACATAGTACTTTAGAAGTGATTCTTTGCTCCCAATTCGGTCATTTTCAATGCATCTGCACTGGACTTCACCCACGCTGGCTGATGACGGCTGGCCCGAGCCACAGTATTTTTTGGTGGCAGTTTGGATGGCCTACAGTTTTAATGGACACTAAAAAGTAAAGGGGTTTTCTAACATTCGCTTCAGGCTGCCCTTAGACTCATTTCTGAGGAGGCATATCACAGCCTTTACATGTAAGCTACATTAGCCTCATAGCTCCAGTACAACCAAAAATCACACAGCAATGTTTTGGCAATTATACTGTAACGCCGAAAGTATTCGGACACATGACCATGAGCTCGTTGGACATGTAATCTTTTCAGCTATAACAACATCCTTTTTTTAAGAAGGCCTCCCACAAGACTTTGAAGTATGACTGTAGGAATTTATGTCCATTTGGACAAGTATTTGAATGGATGGACACTGATCTTGGTCAAGAAAGCCTTAGTTGATGTTCCAGTTTATTCCAAAGCTGTTTAGTGGGGCCAAGGTCAGGGCTCTGACCTTTTCTTTAGGTCTTTATAGAGCTTGGACAGACATGCTAGAACAGGACAGAGCCTTCCCCACCCTTGCTGCAAAGCTGGAAGCATGTAATTATGTTTATATAACTGATTTGTTACACCTGTTAGCAATGGCTGTGGCCGAAACACAAGTTCAGTAATTAAAAGGGGTGTCCCAATACTTTTGTTAATAAGAGTAACAACATTACTCTGATCAGACGCAGGTTAGCAGTAGTAGTAGGTTTAAAGTCTGATGTTAGTTAAACCTATATGAACAGGTCGAGCACTCAGGGGTCCTGGATCAGTGTGTTAGTTTGATCACATTGTGCTCACTTTGTTCTCTGTCAGAGAAGCTGAGTGCTGTATGTTTGGAGTTAGAGAAGAAAAGAGATGAAGAGGCTATTAAGAGTTTACAAGGGGTCTTCAGTGTCTCTCCGTTTAGCTCCTGTGGGTCTCATCCTCTGTCGTGAATTTCTCCATGGGTTTTTTGTTCAGGTCTCGTATGTCCTTCAGAAGTTTGGCTGGAGTCAGCATGTGAGTAGAACCTATTAAAAAAAAATAAACAGCAGCAAGCTAAGGAACGATGATAGGAGATACAACAGATTCAGAATCTATTCAGACACCTTGACATTTCCACACTTTGCATTGTGGTTTTGGAGTTAAAAGGATCCATGCTTGGAGAAAAAAAACCATGAGTCACTATTTTTACCATGATATAAAATACCACACTGCATAGACACTACTGTCAAAATAGATCAGTCCAATTTGAACTAAAGGTAAAAACCATGCGATTATAAACATATTTGCACAAAACAAAGGCAACATGATAAACGTCGCAGTTTCATAAACATGCAAACGGCTGCTGTTCGATTATCATCAGGTACTGACCGATGATGACCGTGCAGGACTTGCTGGCCTCCGTGACCTCATAAGCAGAGCGCATCTCAGAGTAGCTGACCCCGCCCAGGACGAAGATGATGATGCGGGAGCCGTTTCTGTAGTCGTCCTGAGAGCCCGGCTTTTTCTGTCTTGCACTGGGAGAGAAGGTTCATGTTTGTCAAAACCAAAGCAAGCACCAGGCTAAATGTACTCTTCTGGCTTCGTGTTATATGCTAGCAGATTGCACTTGACACACAAGACGACTCAAACATAAATCACGACTAAATCCAGGATAAGTGGGATTTTATTTTTCTAAAACTGGTTATCAAGTTTAATTTAGTCTTACAGAAACAGACTTTTGGGGATTTTTACTTACTAGATAATACTAGTTAGGCCCAAACTATGCTTTAGAATATGGAACCTTAAATGATATAGTGATATACGCTATGAAGCTAGTATGTCTGTGGGAATTTGTGACTTGTTCGGTCAAAAGATAGATAGACAGACAAACGGACAGACAGATAGGTAGACAGACAGATAGATAGATAGATAGATAGACAGATAGACAGACAGATAGGTAGGTAGACAGACAGATATATAGACACACAGATAGACAGGTAGGTAGATAGACAGACAGAGATATACAGACAGATAGATAGACAGACAGATAGGTAGGTAGATAGACAGACAGATAGACAGACAGATAGATAGACAGATAGGTAGGTAGATAGACAGACAGATAGACAGACAAATAAATAAACAGACAGACAGACAGACACTTCATTAAATCCGAAGGAAATTAAAGACAAAAAAAAGAGCATTTGTATGGCTGGGCACTGATGTTGGTCAAGAAAGTCTCAATTGTGTTCCAGTTCATTCCAAAACCTTATAGAGCTTGTTTTGTGCACAGGGCAGAATCAGGTTGTAACTGGCCCAGCGATTAGGAACCCTGTTTCAGTCATTATCTCCCCCCCAACAGACACACAGCAAATCAAGTGGCAGGCCAATAACAGAGCTGAGATTCGAACTCAAGATCCCAGCATTGGTGTGCGCCACCAGAGCTCCCATTCTTTTAGGGTTAGTAAGTTAAACTGGAGATTATAGAGAAAAGCTTTTCTACTGAATCTACTTCTACACATATGTATTATATTACTCCATGGGGTGTAAAGATTGAGAAGACTTGTTGCTGGCTACCTAACAGCTCTGGATCCATTCCATGCAGAAGGACACTCGGACACGTGCGGCCAGTCTCTCGAGTCCAGTTTATTTTCCACCACATCCTGCAACACAAACACAAACCAGGTTGTTTAAACAATACAGTTATTACTTCTGCAAATCTGGTCAAATCCAGTTGTATTTCCATCACTGTACCTAACACTCCCCTTGTAGCCACCGTTTCTTTTCACATGCCCAAGACGAGTTTACGCAGGGATCAGTAACTTCCAGAGTGTCATGCTCTGACCATGCCACCCTCAGACACCTTAGCCAACCACGTCTGTGTAAACGCGGACATGAGATTGGAAGCAGAGCTGAGACTGGAACTTGAGCGCTCAGGATCTCGGCAGTGGTGGGCTGGTGTGTTAGACCAGTGTGCCACCTAAGTGCCCAATACTGTTATTTCCTTAAGAACATTTAGAAATTTAAAACTTGAATGAACTGCGACTTATTTTACAGTCATTCAATAAAAGGGCAGGTTAAAATTAATAAGTGGCATCATGAACAATAGCTTTACTAGTGATGTGAACTTCTGTCTCCTTTCAGCAGCCAAACACTTGCACACTACTCAAAATAAATGCTGAAATCTGTAGCCAGTCACATGTTTCCACAGTTAAGCCCCAATTCTATGTCAGCACCTTGAATTTGTAATAAATATGAAAATTAGGAACACTAATCTATTAAGTTTAATGGACTGTGTGCACAGCTCACCTCCATCACATCTTTAATGATGGGTGTCCAACGAGAGAGGTTGTACACTTCCTCCTGGGAGCGATCTCTTCGAATCATCTTCTTGAACGAGAACAGGCTCGGCTGGAAAAATGAAGAGAAAAATATGCATCAGGTAAATCTGCTAGTGCCAAACAGACAAAAGGAACAAATGAATATAAAACATAAGGATGATTAAAAGGACGAATGAGTGATTAAAAGGACGAATGAGCTACAAGCAAAAGAGAAACGAAGACAGATAATAGATGCATTCAAGCCAGTGAAAGAAAAAATGATACAACCACTCATTGTTTAAACTGGAAAATGAGGGAAAACTGAACTGTTAAAACAGTTTAGGGAAGGCTCTTTCCTGTTTCAGCCCCTGTGCACAAAGCAAGCTCTAAATACTTAAAGAAAAGCTCGGTTTAAAGAACCTGCGCTGACCTCAGCCCCACTGAACAGCTTTGGAATGAACTGGAACATCAGTTGAGGCTTTCTTGACCAGCATCAGCGTGCAGCCATAATAAGCACAAATGCTCCTTTAACTGAGTTAGCACAAATTCCCACAGACATATTTCTCAGGCGAGATCACAAGCTAAATAGAGATCACTCTTTTTAAACAGCATTTGATTTTGAAATACGCTGTCCAGCAAGCTCATGGTCAAGTACTATGTCCAAATACTTTTGGCCACAGTGTAGGAATGACAGAAAAATTGAAGATGAAAAAAAAATAAAAGCAAAACAGGACAGAAGAAATTAAGTCAGAGAGACAAAAGCAAGCAAGAAGAGGATAAACAGAAGAACCAACAGGATAAAAATTCCTCACAGAAGAAATGATGGGGACACCCAGCGCTTTCCAGTTGGTGATGTACTCGCGCTCCTTCTCGATCCTCACATGCTGAATTAATTTATTTAGATTCTCCTCGGTCGTTCCTGCATTCAGATAAACACACAGAGTAGTCAGAGCTTGATTAATATCATAACATCTTTAATAGCAGACATGCTTAAAAACCCAGCTATAAGAAGAAGCACCACTGGGTGACCAGACGCACCGTTGAGACTGAAGATGTAGAGCAGAACGGCTCGGATCTTCTCAAGATCGCTGTGATCGTGCAGAAGGACGGGCAGCAGAGTCCTCATCGGGTCCTTTACCTTCTGCCCCTCGACATCCGAACCGACGGCCAGGTCCTGTATGCACACAGATGCATGTTGTTTGGGAGAGGGGTATGGGTGGTATATTTTTGGCTATATAGAGCTTAATTCTGTGCAACGTTTCTGCTTTTTTTTTTTTTTTTTAGAGATGTCTTTATACCTGCTCTGCTTTGCACAACTTCTCCACTGACTCCTGGAACTTGTTCATGCAGTCCTCAGTCAGCGTGAGGTGAACTGTTTTCTAATGGGAGACAGAAACAGTCACGGAACAGACAGGAACAGTTATGATTAATTCGTTTTAATGCCAGAAAGAGTTCTGTAATACTAGAGCTTTATTCACATTTTCATTTACATTTTCAGCATTTAGCAGACGCTTTTATCCAAAGCGACTTACAATTTTCACTTAACACGTTCTTATTTTTCTTTTTTTTTGAGTAACTGAGGGTTAAGGACCTTGCTCAAGGGCCCAGCAGTGGCGATCTGGCGGTGGTGGGGCTTGAATCGGCAACCTTCTGAGTACTAGTCCATTGGGCTAACACTGTCCCCTTTATAATTATATCATTTTCATCCATCCAAAACGGTCTAATGCAGTAGCCCACCATTACCTCATCAGAGCTGGAATCTCAGCTGTGCCGTTGACTGTCCCGGTGCCCACACTGACTCCATTGGCAACAATTGTTTTTTTTGCCACAGTACAACAGTGGCCTCTGCTGTCTGGTTGAGGCACCTGCTCCAGCAATAGATCTGCGGATTTCTCGAGACTTCATTGGATGTGCATTTATTTGCCTTCAACAGGGCCACTAATGGTTGTAGCTAAGTGATTAAAGCACTGGAATAGTGATTCAAGGTGACAATGTTGCTTGGCCAATGGTGGACCCCTGAGCAAAGCGCTTAACCCTGCATGAAGTCATAAATGTAAACAATACATCACCGTATACGGCCACATCGATTCATGTTGGATTATTCCCTTAATTTAACTGCACCACTTAAAGAGAAAGAAATATGTGGCTAGTGTGAAACCAGAAGTTTATCGGGGACTTGCGGTGACACCAGGTCTCAGGGTGCTGCGTACCTGAGCGATCTGTTTACGGAACGCAGGCATCTGCTTCATGACATTGGCCAAACTTCCAATCGACATCTGCCAACAGAAACCAAAACACACACGTCTCGGGTCAGCCCGGTGAGAGACACAGAGAACAGGTTTAGATCAGGAGAGAGAGAGTCAGAGAGGGACGTACCTTCCCGTCAGACTGTTTTTTGGTGGCAGAGATCTCCTTCAACAGTTTGGGGATAAGCCTAGGATAAAAAAAAGATGAATAATCCACTGATCCTTATCTGCTGGGTGGAGCTGGACAACACCTTTAATCCTACTGGACATCTTTGTCAAACTTTTGGGTTCAGTTACTCACGAGGTGACGTCGGCGATGTGCTTGTGACGCAGTCTGACCCACAGAGGGTCGCCGTCATTCAGCTGAGCTTCTTTCACTGAACCATCCTTGCCTTTGTACCTGGAACATAAAACAACAGTTCAGCTTACTGGTGTTTACTGGCAGTGGCATTCTAACACCATGCACAGTTCAGCGCAGATCGCACCACGCCCGCGCTGGCCAAGCAGAGCCGCAGACTAGCTGCACCGTCTCGCCACAAAACATTAGTCCATCCTAATCACTCCCAACGAAAATCTCAGCATCTTCATCTCTGCCACCTCCAGCTCCCTTTCCTGGCTTTTAATCAGCAGTTTCATGGTACAACATAGCAGGACTCACTACTGTCTCACAGACTTTCTCTTTCAATCAGAAATCACTCTTGCCACTCCACACCACCCACTCCATCCTGCCTGCACTCTCTTCACCTCTCTAAGGTATTTAAACTTGTCCACTTTCACACCTAAACTCCTTGCAGCTTCACTTTTCCACCTCAATAAAGCTTGTCTGGTGAAGGTGTCATGGTTTAGGTGTTCCTAATTAACTGACCACTTAGTGTATTATGTAAGATGGTGTATTTATTTACCTGTAAGCGTCGCTCTCGATGGGTATGAGATCATACACCATGGCCTGATAGGTCAGCTCATGCAGTATCGGGCTCACAGGGTCAAAGCCACGGTCCACAATGACCAGCTGAGCCTGGGTCTTTTCCTAAACATGACAAAGGTTCTGATGAGGTTATGTTCTAAAATTTTACTTTCAGGGTATGACTGCATCATGGAAATCAATTAAATACCCGAGTCAGGTTACAGGACTCAAACAATAATAAAAAAAACTGCGGGGATCAAACAAGTCCTGTAAACTGAGTCAAAACGGCATTTCTTTGATCCACTGGCAGTATTTGATACAACAAAACATAATAGCCTTTGTTCTTGTCACTATTACGGCATGTTTTATTCATTCGTTCATTCATTTATTCTCATGAAGTTGAAAAATAGAGTACGAGTGGAATAACGTGTGAAAAATAATCCGTGCCTTTTTTGTACAGCCATCATCCAGCTCATAGTGTCGGGCCAGTTTTTTGTCCACCATCTCAGCGAGCCATTTAGCATAATCCACTCCTGAATCTCTGCACACACAGAACAGTACATAGTCAAAATCAGAATCAAAGCATTTGCTGCAGAGCCTTTAAAAAGTCAAGTCCAGTCAAATTTATCTGTATACATTTTTACGATGGACAGATTCCAGGTCTAAAACCCCCCTGATGAGCAAACCTACGGCAGGAGACATAGACGAGATGTTTGGTTTAATTAAACGTCATGTTAGCATCTATGGCAGTTCACATGACAGACCCAATTTCTTTTACAGTCCTGGGCATATGATTATACACTATGTGGACAATATAGACAATATATGGACTCTATAACCTCAGCCCCTCTGAGCAGCTATGGAATGAACTGGAACATCAACAAGGCTTTCTTTTTTTTTGCTATTTTGTTTATATATTATGCTTTGTAAAGTCAATTCGTCTTCTGCTGCTGAAGACTCAGGTCAGGTCCAAGGAGGGTATTTTTGCCTGCCTCACGCTCCCTCCGACAGATGTGCAGTCCACCGACCCCTTCATCATATTCGCTCACACATTCGGTGAATTTGCATGTGAGGCCAGATCTGATCTGTGTGCTCCCCCTCAACTTTTTGTACAAGCGCCTTGGGCTATTAACCAGGGTCCTTACACAGCGTCGAAGACCCCACCCACTATTCAGTCCGGTCTTTTACCTACCTGGCAGACTTTAATGGCCAATTTTGTCTGCTAGAGGGCACCCAGCCGACCAGTATTCAAACTTAGGAGTTTAGAATCCCAGCGCTGGTGTGCTAGCGGAACATCCCGCTGCACCACCTGGGTGCCAGCTGAGGCTTTCTTGAGCCAAAAAACTCATTTGGCTGAATGGGCACAGATTCCCACAGCTGCCATTTCAGTGTCCAATATTAGTGTCCAATTTCTTACTCGGTACTAGCCGTACCCTTTGGTCTCTTTAAATTAGAAATGAGTCTTGTATTTATTGTACTGTTTTTTTTATTCACACTGTGTATATTGTATTGTTTTGCATTGTTTTTTTGTATTGTTTTATTTCAGTATGTACTTGTATATAGCTGAAATGACAATAAAGCCTCTTTGCATCCATGTATTCCATACAGACCTGTTTATTACCGTTTGCAGATGTGTAACGGCGTGTGTTCACTCACTTCTTGTATCTGACGCCGGGATACTCATCCAACGTGCCGCACAGAGCGACAATCTGATCAGCAATGTTCTCCAGAGTCTGGGCTCGGTCCTGACTTTCAGTGCAGTAGATGCTCCTAAAGGCTTCAGGTTTATCACAGGTAAACACCTGCGTGCGCACACACACACACACAAATAGAGATAATGCAATACACTGGACTGCACAAATAATAAGAGAATTTGGGAAAAAAGACAACCGAGAGAAAGCCTTGGTTTGGCCAGTAGCCACATATGTAAAATGAGGCATTTAAGCTTTTGAGAACAAATGCATCAGTAAACTGCTGTAAATCACATGGAGGAAGATGATCACCACTGAGCAAGTGTATGAGATAGCCAGAACAGAAAAAGAGCTACTGAACCACATTAAGTCCCACAAGTTATGTTACTCTGGGCATGTGATTAGGCACCCACATGACAATGGATGGATGGCTGTGCCACCTGAGCTTGGGATCAGAACATCCTTATGAATTAGTGTGATGTTCACTGAAATGACACAGATCACTATCGAGCTGGTCGAGAGTCCAGCAGGCACTGCTAGTGCATCCTCTGCTGGCTGGTTGAGGCGCCTCCATGAGAGACGGATGATTCACAGATAGCAGTATGTTACTGTCCATATTTAATGTGACTCTCAGTGAGACTCATGTCAGAGGGGGTGCGTGATGGTCTGCTCGGTCAGGACAGGGGCGATGCGAGTGGCGAAGGAAGTTATGATCTCGCATCTGGACACAATGACACTAGAAGAAATACAAAAGAAAAAAACAAACCAAAAAGACAGATTATACAGAGAACAAGTGTTGACTTACTTGAGCCTCCACTGGAAGGAAGGAAATGTTGATCTCTTTACAAACTTTAATGTGTTTTCCACAGAGTGACTTCATTTTGTTAAACAGCTCATCTGGGCAGTCTGGAGAACAAAAATAAAACAACAAAGCTTTACTAGGCTTAAAATCCCTGCTATTTAGAATAAGAAGAACTGGTCTTACAAAGTGTATTAAAAGAGGAACCCTAGCCTAGGCTGTGCCATTGTGTTCTAATGAGGTGAGGATTCACTGCTTTGTCACTCCTTTTTTACATTGTGAAACCGAGCTCAAATTTTAATCTGATTAAGATTTGACCCAGTTTATCAGTAACCTTTTCAAAGCACCACCAATGAGACAAATAGTTTATATAAAAGTTAGATTCTCACAGTTTCACAAACAGAACCGACTGGCAAGCAGTAAACTGTGTAACGATTAGACTGCAATTAACTCTTTGTTCTTAAATCTGGAATTGCGTGTTGTGGCTTCATAGCTCTTTAATAAGAATTACTTCACACTTTGTTGATGTTGCATGAACCCATGAGCCTTTTTTGCTTTCTTTCCACATCTGTAAAATGACAACTGTTGTCAGAGCTTTATTGTTTTAAAGTAAAATATTGTTCAGCTTTATTATTTAGAAGTAAAATACATTTCATACAAAACCTCATGTAAATAAACTTTTAATACTGTAATTCAATAGAGTGGATTGTTTTCAATAGTGCGGATAAGCATCCAATCTCATGGTGAACAAAGTACATAATGTGTAAGCAGCCTAAACCTTTAGATTAGCTCTTTTTGACCGTCCGTTCCAGTTCTCACACTAATTTTGAACACTTCAGCACATTTTCACCAATTGTCAGGGCAGCTGTAGCCTAGCAATTAAGGTACTGGACTAGTAATCGAAAGGCCGCTGG
Organism: Trichomycterus rosablanca; assembly: GCF_030014385.1. Classification (NCBI taxonomy): domain Eukaryota; kingdom Metazoa; phylum Chordata; class Actinopteri; order Siluriformes; family Trichomycteridae; genus Trichomycterus; species Trichomycterus rosablanca. The sequence continues at coordinate 25,194,441 of NC_086006.1, read as the reverse complement.
TTCATGCCCCACCACTGCCAGGTTGCCACTGCTGAGCCCTTGAGCAAAGCCCTTAACCCTCAATTGCTTAGACAGTATACTGTCACAAAACTAAGTCTCTTTGGATAAAAACAATGGCAATACCCTCGAAGAGCAAGCAGTGCTCTGCTGAAGAAACACTACATTTATTTATGTATGTATTTGGTTAAAAATTCTCCAGTTACTGAAGGAACTAGAAAGCCACACCAGATGCCAGACTGGTGGAAGATTTGAAAATAAAAGCTGATGCAAATGTAAGATTCTGGTGGAGAAAAGTCAATAGTAAATCTTGCCATAGATACGATTAGCACTTACAGTCAGTGAAGTAGACGTATGCTGATTTGTACAGGGGTTTGAGGTTGAAGTCGTTGATGAAAGCATCTACACACTGTTAGAGAGAAAAAAAAAAAAAAGAAAAAAAAAAAAAAAAAAAAGAAAAAAAGAAAAAAAAAAAACACACTATGAATACGAAGCAGAGGGACCGTGAGTGTATTATTTAAAAAAACACTCACATCATATTATTGTGAGCACACAGTTTACACAGGATGCAAAACAATCATAAAGCAATACAAGACCTTAGCAGTGGGGGATATGAAGTATATAGCCTTCATCTCAGGGACTGGCTCTCTGATTTTAAACAAGTCCTCCACAACTGTAAATATGAACACATCATTACAGATTCATGTTGTTAGTTGAAGTAAATAAAGTATCTGGAGATAATCACTGCTACACTACAGTATGTTGTGATGTTTACACACATTTACAGGGGATCGGCTCCAAGTCATACTCTTCTCCGTTTCCTAGTATACAGTGAGCATGCGATCAAAGATGCAAGGCTTCGTCCTCTACGACCCGCCCTTCCCCGGACATAGCCTAACATTGTACATGATTGTAGGCGCCCGCCTGACCAATAGCAATGCTGAGATTTCAATTTCAGCTCGAAAATCTCAGCACTAGTGGGTTAGCGCCCCATCTAAGCGCCAACTGATTTCAAACAAGACCATAATTTATGAAAACATTCATCAGTTTGTTTAGGTGAACTAAACTCTGAGACTCATCATCTACAGATTATAAACACTGTAAATGGCACAAAAATCATTAGTTTCAGTGCTATACACTGCGGCATCTACAAACCAAATAAAGGTTCATCTAAAGATCAGTTAATCTCAACTGACTGGCGAACTGAGGAGACATTTCTTTTTTAAATATGGAACATAGTCATAAAAATGTTGTGTAACTATCAGGCAAGCCTATTATTTTCTTCTGGTACTTACTTGTAATCCCTTCGGCCATCAGGTCGGACATGTTGCAGCACATTGACAGGAGCCGTGTGGTAAAACTGTCTAACATCATTATCTGTTGGAACAACATGAGAGAGACACAGAAAATCACAATAAAATTAAACATTAATCCTGATTAACACAGGTAGGTTAAGCCTTAACCTTCGACCTGAGAGTGTCCAGCCATAAGTGCTAGCCCACCACCGCTGAGATCTATCAATCAGCCAGTGCCTAGACAGACATGATGGGCTGTGTCTGAGGGTGGGACCGCCAAAGAGATTCTTTATAGATTCTTGACCTCAGGCCCACTCAGGAGCTTGGGAATGAATTTGAACATGACCTGAGGCTTTCTTGACTAACATCAGTATTCAGCCATACGAATGCTCTTTTGACTGACTGGGTACAAACTCCCACATACATACTTCAAAGTATGTCTGTAAGAAGTCCTGAAAGAAGCCTTCTCAGAAAAGTGGCTGTCACTCTATTTTAATACCATTTGTTTTTTAAATAGAATGTCCAGCAAGCCCATGGTCAGGTGTCCAAATACTTCTGGCCATGTAGTTGTTTAGAGCCAAGACAGACATACCTTCCATATTTCTGATTTTTTGCAGTCGGCTATAATAGTGTCCTTTATTCCTGTGTGGTCAGAAGAAAACAAAAAAATCAATAAGAGCAAACAAATCACAACTTAGTCAGCAAGGTGCAAAAGTTATACAAATATTTATCTAAAACTAGACCTGAAAGCTTGAAAAAGCCCTTCCTAAACTGTTGCTGCAAAGTTGGAAGCATATAATTTCCTTTATATAGTCGATTTATTTCACCCGTTAACAACTGTTGCAGCTGAAACACATGAATTCAATTATTAGAGGGCGTGTCTCAATACTTTTGTCCATATAGTGTATTTTTTACTCCTAAATTACAGTATTTGCGGCTTAATCTTTGTAGCATCTGATAACAGGACCAAATGATTAACGACAAACTTTAGTCAGGCGCAAGTCCAGGTTTTAAAGCAGGTGTTGTACCAAATTCGTCTTGTTTTTTCTACACCAGAACCATTTTACCTTTGCAATGTAAGAAAAGGTGGTAGTTGTAGCCCAGCGGTTAAGGCACTGGACTAGTAATTAGACAGTTGCTGGTTCTAGCCACACCACTGCCAGGTTGCTGCTGTTGGACCCTTGAGCAAGGCAAGGCCCCTAACCCTCATTTGTTCAGACTGTATACTAAGCAAGTCGCTTTGGATAAAGGCGTCTTGTTAATGCCGAGAATGTAATGTAAAAGACTGAATGACAGTCTATAATCAATAGAAACTGCAGCAGGAAAGGTAGAAAAACAAGATAGAATAACAATACAGAGTAAAGATTTACCTGCCCTGTATGGATTACTGTTAACAGTATCAGTATTCCATACAGCTAAACAGCAAGTAAATATTGTCTATTAATTTTCTATTAAAGTCTCATATCGAACAAACAAGCTCTGTAAATAAAGGTAAGTTTCAGACAGTTATTCAGAGTTTTTACCGTGATGTGCATTTGCAAAATAAATGTACGGAATACCGTTAAATAACTGGCTTCTGCTGACACTAATGCATTTCATACAGCGAGCTATGCTATGCTAACTAAAGTTCGTGCAGACTGACAACTTCAGTCCTGACACTATACATATACACTTCCATAGCTGAAATATAATAATAATAGTAGTATTAATAATAGTAATGATAATAATGTTAATAATATTAATTGTGTGTGTGTGTGTGTGTTTCTAAAACCACTGAACAGGAAACCAACTGTTGCTCCCATTAACCCACATAAACTGTAAACTTCCGTCTCTCGTCTTATAGCGCGTTTATTCACAATTCACGCATGTCAGCGGCTTAAAAAGGCTCCAATGCATCTTTACAGCTGAAAACATTAAAATACATTTAAAGAACATAAACAAACTCGCTTTGCCAAACTATATTCTTCAGCCCGTGATCTCCTCCCGATGCCATCTTGTGTCTGCTGAGTTTTTACGCGCACGTTCAGCGTACGTAATTACGTCGGTTACGGCACCGCGCGTGCGCGTGTATGCGCGGGCACGTGAGTGAATCAAAATAATAATAATAATAATAACAACAACAACAACAACAACAACAACAATAATAATATAATAATAATATAATAATAATAATAATAATAATATAATAATAATAATAAGAATATAATAATAAGAATAATAATAATAACAACAACAAAACAACAACAATAATAATAATATAATAAAATTATGATAATAATAAGAAGAATAATATAATAATAATAATAACAATAATAAAAATAATAATAATAAAATAATAATATAATAATAATAATAATAATAATAGTAATAATGATAATAATAACAATAGCAATATAATAATAAAATAATAATAATATAATAATAATAGTAATAATTAAAAATAATAATAATATAATAATAATAATAGTAATATAATAATAATATTTAATAATAATAATAAAATAATAATAAAATAATAATAATAATAGTAATAATAATAAAATAATAATAATAATAACAGTAATATAATAATAATAATATAATAATAATAATAAAATGATAATATGACAATAATAATATAGTAATAATAATAAAATAATAATCATAATAATAATAATAATAGTAATAATAATAATAATAGTAATATAATAATAATAATAATAATAGTAATAATAATAAAACAATAATAATAATAAAATAATGATAATAATAATAATAATAGTAATAATAATAATAATAGTAATATAATAATAATAATAATAATAGTAATAATAATAATAACAATAATAATAATAAAAATAATAATGAAATATACATAGTAAAAAATTAAAATTAAACAATAAAATAATAATAACCATACAGAAAATGTAATAAGAAAAATACAAAAACATAATAATAAAATGACAAATAATACCTTAATATTCGTAATAAAAATACAAAAAATTTAATTAAATTAATGCATACAAACAATAATAATTTTAATATTATTATAAAATAAAAATATAAAATAGATCAGTAATAATAATAATAATACAGAAAAAAATACTACAGCAATAATTATAATGCAATTATAAAATATTATAATAATGTCATTTGTAAAAACCATACTTAAATTTTTCTAAACTTCAATGTACTTAATCATCATCATCATTATTTAAATGATATTATTATTATTATTATTATTATTATTATCATATTAAGGTAATGATAATTATACTATTACTAAAATGTACAATAATACTGTACTATTAATAATAAAACAAAGATAATAATCATGTATACTATCACTATAATAAATCATAACAGTACTACATTTGTAAATTTTTTTTAATTTTATGTTATTACCAGCACTTTATTCTGGTGCAGATTGGTGGATTTGGCTTCCCTTCAAAAATGCCAGTAGGTGAATTGGCTAGTTTAAGTCGCTGCAATCTAGGATTGTATGTGTAAAGTGTGTAAGTGATAAAACATGTATTAAGAATGTACGGACGTGTAATAAATGTGTTACAATGTTTACAGTTTTTGTTAATTTAATGTTTTTATTTAGTCTCATTTTGACTTAAGAAACTGTCTGTCTGGTTCCTTGATAAAACTGTTATTATATTATGTAAATGATGAGTTCTTATTTAGGCTAATTTTGATTTTTAACATCAGTCCTCTAGACCCTCTGTCCTGCTCCCAATACATCTGATCCATATAAAGGGTGGGATCAAAGAATGGAAACTTGAAACATGGGCCTTCATGACTGCCATTGAGAAAGCCTGATCTGACCCACTTGCCCACAGGTAACCAAATCTCCTTCACTCTGATTGGGTGTCTTTACAGAAGGGCGGAGCAAACCTCAGGTATCTCACATGTGACCAAGAAATAGATAATCATTTGAATCATTTGAATGCGTTACACACATATAAGAAACACTGATTAATAAGATATTACTGGATATGAAGAAGATGGGTGTTTTGGTGATGTTTTGGCTATTTTTCCTTGGAATTGTTGCACAGGTATGTTTAGATTTAATAAAAAAAAAATAGAAAATTAAATTCAGGAATATACTCTTTATGAATCTTTATAATGTTTTTCCCCCTTTTGTTTACAGCATGCTGTGCAAGGTAATATATCTGCAATTCAGCTTTTTTGTTTAACAGTTAAACTGTCTTTATTGATTAGATTTTTTTTATATATATGAAGAGCATATTCAACCAGTGTATACACAAAATCTAACTTACAATGACAGCCAATAGTTCTATTGAACATCAGGAGAAAAAATTTAGACTTCTAACATTTTAGAAAGGTAAATTTTTGTAAAAATTAGTTTAAAGTTTATTTATGTTGAAAAGATTGTATAATATACTGGTAATAGAATACATGGATACATAGATAAAGCAATACAGGGTTTATAAAAAACCTGGAGTGATTTTGAGCATGTATTACACTACCTTTAATTATGTATTGCTTTAATAAGCTTCATCCCGTTTTAGTGTAGAATGCCTGGCACAAACTTGGTGCAGTGGTCTGTTATGCAAGCCCACAACCTCTGAGATTCAGGCTTGAATCTCAGTGGTGCTCTCAGTTGGCTGGGTGTCTATACAAACATAACTGGATATATCTGAGGGAAAGGGAGGGGGCGAGGATATATGGCTAAAGCCCTGTGATAAATTAGGCAGTATTCCCAGCTTGTACCTAGTGTTTCCTGATGGAACTGGTCCCACCACAAACCTGACCAGGATAAAGCGCTTTATGAAAATACAGCAGTTGATAAGATGAGGAGTGTGAGGCTGCTGATTGGCCACTGAATGGGATCTCTAGTGTCAGAAACGACCCTAAATATAAATAACATTAAACAGAAGAAATGACGTTAAAATACACCTCATTGCATTAATATATAAAAGGATGTACTTTAAAAAACTATAAACATGTACTTATATATGTAAATATATAGTTAGTGAATCATTGTTGTACTGGTCTGTTAAGTTGTCTACCACTGTATTCTGCATATTTGCTATATATGCTGTTCTTCTCTGGTCCCACCTAGGAGGTGATCTGAACGTGAGTGTGTACACGGTCACATCTAAGAGCGCCGTGCTGAAATGGAACAAATACACCGGTTCAGCCTCGTACAGACTCACAGCGTCGCCTCGTAACTCTCCAGATCCATCGGTGTTCAGCAGCTTCAGCCAGAACACCATCATGGGCTCCATCAACACTCTGTCCCCCAACACCGCCTACAGGTTTCAGGTGGAAGCTCTGGACAGCTCCATGAGCGTGCTGGCTCAGACTAGTGTGGATGGATCCACAGGTATGTATTACACTGAAGTTTAACTGCGCTGAACGAATAAGACGAGAGCATGGATGTGTTCCAAACCACATACTATTATGGTAATGATCGTGACAACTGTTTATATGGTACAGACAAAGTTGGTAGAGATTTGGTTGAACATTTCTGAAGTATTCCTTTAACTAAGGTGTTTTTATATATCACATCAATATCTCTGCCTGCCCAGCTCCTGATATCCCAACCATCATAGCAGCCTCCTCCAAACAGAGCCAGAGCATTACAGTGGAGTTTATGGAAGTACCAGGAGCCTCCTTCTACATCCTGCGTGCCGAGACCAGCGATGGCTCTATCTACTCAGAGATGCCTGTACCGGGATCTCCAGGAACGCTGCCTGGCCTGCAGCCCTACACCGACTACACGCTCAGCGTCCTGTCTGTCAACGGCGGTGGCAGGAGCCAGCCTTCCTACTCGGTCCGAGCAAAGACAGGTATTCTTCTATCCTTGTCTGCACTTTCTGAAATGAACAACCTATTCATGAGGGCACACTGTCGACCATTCTCATCCCTCAGCCCTCGGTGGTCACCTGAGCTCCTTGTTGAGTTAAAAGGATCAGGACGTGGCTCATATTTGACCTCCAGGGTCTGAGCGTGATCCATGGGAGCAAGTGAGCAAGTTCAGCGCACGTTTGTACCTTTGGCAGTAAAGGAGTACTTTAGAGGAATATATAGTCCAGGAACACAGGTCATTACTAGAGAATGGGGAAGAGAAATTGGGATTTATGTTCCTTCAGGAAAGACCTAAGATATTCTTGATTGATATTTAAACAAACCCGAATCTAAGCAAATAAATCCTTCATACCTGCCTTTTCAATTTGTGCAGGAATGTGATGTGTTAAATTAAATAAACCCCTTTGTCACCCTGTTAGAGAGACTCGTGATTGGTTGTCCAGCTACAAATTTATGGAAGGCCAAACAATAATCATTTAATGAGAGGCTGATTTCAAATGACAGTAAAATTGACCAATCATATCTTACCATCTTACCTTTGGTGAGATTTGTTATGGCTAAATTTATGACAAGTTTTGATCCTATGAGGATACGGGAGCAGTGTAGGATTATTTGTAAGGATAATGTAAGAAATGAGCTGTTTACTTTAATTTCGCCTCCCTTGTTTCCTGTACGTGCCTGCAGTGTTACCAGCTCCACTGTTGAACAGCACATCACTCAGTAACAGCAGCATTTTAGTGAACTGGGCTCAGGTCCCGTCTGCCGTGCTATACAGCATCAGCATCATTCGCAACGGTTCGTACCAACAGAGCCGCCTAAACACCACCAACACCAATGTGGCCTTCAGCAACCTGGAACCTGGGACCTACTACTGCATCAAGGCCAATGCCTGGAGCTCAGAAAGTGTGCCTGGGGATGATTACACTATCTGTCAGATCACCCGTAGGTGGCATCTATCATATTCATATATCATAAATCTGCTATACTGAGTAATGTTAATAAGGTATAAGTACATTAACTATAACTGCATTGTGTGTGTGTTCACAGGTTCATCCACTCCTCAGTCCGTTCTACTAGTGACAACAAAGGTAAATGACTTGATGGGTCTGTCAGTGTCCTGGTCCCCGGCACAGGGAGCCAATCAATACGTGGTTGAGAGCTCATCTGGGCTGAATTGCTCGACCGGGTCGACTACCTGCACACTGAGTCCGCTGAGCTGTGGACAGATTCACTACATCTCCATTACCGCCATCAACGAGGCTGGACCCAGTCAACGATCTGACCAACAACGCTACGTTACATGTACGATACAAATCATGAGCATGTTATAAAGAATTGTAACCATTATAACATTGATGTGCTTTTCAGTTTTCACCCAGCACACACAGCGTTCCTGCAGGTGTCCTACCAAAATTTGGCATAAACAGCACTTTTCCATGGACTCCTTGTGTCTACAGTTCAGGTGGTTGATAATGGAGTGGTGGTGTGTGTTTCCTGGACACATATTGGGCCTCTTAATCCAAATCGAGCATTGTTTGAATGCCTCAACCTGTTTGAGTTCTATTGCTGAATATGTGCATCCCTTTATGGCCATAGTTGACCTTTTTATAACATCTAACATGATAATGCCACTAGATGCCAAGTCATCTTAGACTGGTTCCATGTACAACGTACAAGACGATGATTTTAATGCACTTGAAGGCTGTAGCCATCAATTGAACATTGGGGGGACCAAATGAAATATACTGGGAGGGGGAAGCTGCCATATGAACAAGTAATGGGATCACTGAAAAGCTAGTGAGTCATTTTGACATTTTGGTCATATGTAATGTGATTATGGCCTTGATGTATTTCAATAGCCTTTCCAGTCACCAGATTTACATTTTCATTTACATTTTCATTTACATTTTCAGCATTTAGCAGACGCTTTTATCCAAAGCGACTTACATTACAGTTACAGTATACAGTCTGAGCAATTAAGGGTTAAGGGCCTTGCTCAAGGGCCCAACAGCAGCAATCTGGCAGTGGTGGGGCTTGAACCAGCGACCTTCTGATTACTAGTCCAGTACCTTAACCACAAGGCTACTGCTTGTACTGCTGTACTAGTTATTAAGTTATTACAGTCACCAGATCTAAATTTTTGTCCTTCTCAGTCCCGTGCCCGCCAGAGCCGGTCCGTGTGAACGATCTCGGTAACGGCAGCTGTTCAGTGTCGTGGAACTCGGTGTCCTACGTGGACTACTACACCACCTTCATCAAGAGAGACGATGGAATTGAGGAGATGTGTAACTCCACGGGAACCTCATGTGACTTCAGCTGTCACTGCGGCTACTCCTACATCATGAGCGTTTTCGCCAACAACCAAGCTGGCGCCAGCACTCCCGGACCAGTCCTAAACCAAACAACATGTACGTACAACCCATAAACATTTTATTTACATTTAGGGTTATTGTAATGCTTAAAAAAACTGCTTTTTCACCTCTTTTGTACCCAATCCAGTCTTGGCCAATTGGAGCTTATTTCTCTCTGCTTCTATTCACCTGCTAGTGTCGGGGTCTTATAGATAACACATTCAATGTAACCTTTATACACAAATGTGTTTGATTGATTGTTTGCAGATGTTAGCAAATTGTGAGGTGGAATCGCCAAATTTGCTAGTTAGATGGGGTGTGTACAAACTTTTGGGCATGTAGTGTAGCTACAACATCTGTCTAGACTAAAAATTAAATGGAAAAATATGAGTCGTCCACTCCAACCTGTCCATCCTGTCTGCTCACAGTGCCCTGCTGTCCGGAGAACGTGGTGGTGTCTGACATTTCCTGGGAGTCGCTCATGATAACGTGGACGGCGGTACGTGGGGCGGACATGTACGAGACCCAGGCTGTGAACTCTCCTGACCGTGCGGTGTTGTGTAACGACACGTCACCTGTCTGTGTGCTCTCCGATCTGGCCTGCAACACCAGGTACAGCGTCCTCGTCTCTCCCTGCAACGAACCACGTGGGTGTAACCGCTCCTGTAACCCACGGATACAAGAAACAGGTACAACATAACAATAACAGGCAATACCAGCGCCCTCATTCAAATGTTTACCCATAACACCCCTGTTTCTCGTACAGTTCCTTGTATGCCTGAGATCACGCGTATAATTCAGAAGAACTCCTCGAGCGCCAACATCACCTGGACATCCTCAAACAGCGCTGCCAACTACACGGTCAGCGTGATTGGATCAGTGGGCCCTCCTCTGACCTGTCAATCAGACGGGACATCCTGTCAGGTAAACGGACTGTCCTGCGGTTCCTCCTACAAGTTCAGCGCCATCGCCTCTACAGCAGCTGGAGTGAGCATGCCCAGTTACAGCATGCCCTTCGAAACAGGTAGAGTATCGTTAATCTGTAAGATGTGGGTTTGAGTCTTGCCTCCGGTCACTGTCTGCAAGAAGTGTTTCACATGTTTACTTTACCTGTCTGGGTTTCCTCCGGGTACTCTGGTTTCCTTCCATATCCCAAAATGTTTATCGGATTGGCTGCTGTTATTAAAGGTTGGGTTCATCTGTGAGTTTGTGGTGCCCTGTGATGGAGTGCCACACTATCCTGGGTACAGGAAATCTGCCTGCACTGACCTTGCAGATGAAGTAGTTTGTAAACAGAGAATAAATTATCGTTGGGGCAGCACCCTTGTACACTTGGTGACATCTTTACCCTGACCAGCAGTGGATTCATACAAAGAATCTTAGCACATAGGGAGGACCACGCTGCTCTTTCTGTATTCTTTCACCACTCATGCCAGAAAGGGTGTCCCAAAACTTTTGTCCACATAGTGTATTTATACAGTAGCTGTATTACATGCACCCTTGTATTAGGTTCACTCTTGACATTGTGATCGTGCTTCTGCTTTGCTCTTCCACTTTCTCTTTTCAGCTCCGTGTTGTCCAGACAGTCTCAGCGTGACTCAGGTAACCCAGGCGATGAGTAACGTCTCCTGGTCACCTTCTCAGGGAGCCCAGACCTTCAAGGCATCGCTGAGTTCATCACGGGGCGATGCCCAATGTCACACCACACAGACCAAGTGCATGATGGGCTGCATCACCTGTGGAACGAACTACACCGTCCGGCTGGAGGCGATCAGCTCTACGGGACAAAAAGCACAATGCACCTACCACGGCTTTTCCACCAGTGAGTTCGATTTGTAACATTTAACAAATGACATTGGGGGCGCCAAGGTGGAACTCTCTGTGTTCAAATCTCGGCTCTGCTGCCGGTTGACTGGGCGCCCCTAACTGGCTTCATGAAAGGTTCTTTTTCTGATTCTCTTTTCTTTGTTCAGGTGAGTGCTGTCCGTCTGGGATTCGCCTCTACAGGCGCTTTAATAACACCCTGCGGGTGTGGTGGAGGTCGTCCGCCTCCCTCAGTAACTTCACTGCTCAGGTGACGGGTGGAAGCAGGAACCACTCCTGCAGCCCCGCCCCGGGACAGAGCATGTGTGATGTGTCGGAGGTCACGTGCGGCGACGTGTACTCGGTCGTGGTCGCACCCATCAACCCGGACGGGACGGTGGTCCAGTTCTGTTCTAGCAGGATTTACTCTGGTAAGTGCACCTTATTTTTCAAATCAGTGCTCGAAAAGTCACTGGTTCAAGCCCCACCACTGCCAGATTACCACTGTTGGGCCCTTAAACAAGGCCCTTAACCCTTAATTGCTTAGATAGTAAACTGTCACAGTACTGTACGTCGCTTTGAATAAAAGCATCTGCTAAGTGCCGAAAACATGAACATTTCAGGGGCTGCTTTTATAGCATACATGTGCAGCACCCCCTCCTGTGCCTAAAAATCAATACCAGTCCCTGCAGTCAATTAAACTAGGAATCATTTTTTAGCAGATGTACAAAATCTTTTTTTTTTATTTACTGATTCTTGTTTTTCTCACCCCACCAATACATACTTGCATACACACAATCGCATATCTGTATTCACACCCACACACATACGTACTTGAACCAACATAATAAACAATCTGAGCAAAAGTACCACATGCACACTTACATTCACTCACACACTCACATATATAACCAAAAGTATTCACCCCCCACATACTCCACTATTACTGAGCTGCAATCACACTCGCCTTCGCTTGCTATTATTATTATTAATATTAGTAGTAGTAGTAGTAGTATTATGGCCTGTGCTCACTCTCTTTTCTCTTTTTTAGTGTATTGCTCGGGCAGTGATGTTGGGATGGGTAAGTGTCATTCATTTAAAAAAATTTTACATTTACATAAACATGAACATAATTGGCTATGATATGATTCACATTATTCTTATTTTTAATAAGTAATTTTACTTTTCACAGTACTCTATCGAGGCAAGAGAAGTGTGGATTAGCAAATGGTAAGTCAGACACACAAACATATCCAAATAATACAATCATATTTAGCGTAGATATATTTACGCTAAATGTTTTTACACACTAAATATCTAACGGTGGATGTGGCACAGTAGGTAGTGCAATCGTCTCACAGCAAGAAGGCTCTGGGTTCGAATTCCCCGGCCAGGCGGACAGGGTCCTTTGTGGGGTTTGCGTGTTCTCCTTGTGTCTGGGTTTCCCACAAGTCCAAAGACATGCAGTCAGGTCAATTGGAGAGACTAAAAATTGCCCTGTGTGTGTGTTTGTGTGTGTGTGTCTGCCCTGTGATTAACTGGTAACCTGTCTTGGTTGTTTCCTGCCTTTTGCCCAATGAATCAGACCCATCGTGACCCTGACCAAAATAATAAGGTGGTAAAACAAACCCTTAATGAATGGATGCAGCCCATGGGCATCGATGTGTGTGTGGTGTTGCATTGGTAAACAGTGTGTTAACTTGTGCTAATTACTTGTTGTTGTTTTTTTTTCTCCACAGATATACAGGAAACGACACAAGTGAGCACCAATGCACTCTGTATGTAACATCCTTGTCCCCCAAAAACCTCCACTTTTAAACCAAGCACAGAAAACAACACAGAACACCCAACCCTCCTGACGTATTCTAACATTGATTATGATGTGTGAATAAGTAACTTAATAATGAACCAACTTTTAAATGAATTTAAAATCATTTCAAGCCATTAAATCTCTGCACTCAGTGTTTCGTTGTATACAATCACTACAGTGAAAGTCAATGCATAAATTTTTTTAAATGGCATGACTCCTAAATGCCTCTGAAGTCAAAAATAATTGTTATAAACCAGGACGTAAAATATTCAGGTTTTCCAAATGATCTCAGGAAAAACAGCCAAATATTTTTACCTAAAGAGAGGAAAGTTATTTTCTTCATAAAGTAGATTTGCATCATGTAAAAAGGTCCACTTATAAAATGATATGTTTTATCCTTATGTTTTAAATCACTATCAGTTTAAATCTGATGTAGACTCTTCATACGTTTGACACCATCACCATTGTTTTACTGAATGCTTTGAATTGTTTAACTTGCTTTGAATGTGATACAACAATTCTGGATGTATCTATAGATAATAAACTCATGCATCTGTTCAGACTGTGTTACTGCCTCACAGTTTATTCTTTATAATACAGTAAAAAGTAGTTTAACCGTTTTTTACATTTTGGGAAACATTTTCGAGTCCTTTACATGTCATTTAGGAAAAAAGCTAAGTGGGCTGTTATATGCCTTCTACTCACCCATACATTTAAGTACTGCAGAGATGGTTGTCCCTCTAACAGATTCACCAATCACTGCAAATGACCTTTAGAGTGACAATTGGGTTATTTCTTACCTCCCTGACCAATGTTTCTTACCCAGATTCCCAAAATGGCAAGATAGCCAACCTAGAAAGGTTAAAGGTTATTCCAAGGTTCTTAGATATTGTTTTATATCCTGGCCCTGACCTATATCTTGCCATAGAGATCCACAACAGTTCCTTGGCTTGTTTTTTTCCATTACAATGCAGTGTAAATTGTGGGCCCTTATAGACTCAGGTCTGTGCCTTACCCAACTATGTTCAATTAACTGGTGGCCTAGAGCTATAGACATTGTAGGCTGAATTCCCAGCTCTGCCATCCAGCCACTGTTGGGCCAATGAGTAAGACCCTAAAACCTCTCGGCTTCAGGGGTGCCGTAAAGTGGAAGACCCCAGCTTCCAAACAAAATGGAATATGTGGAAAAAACATTTAATTGTATTGTACATGTGTATATGTGTATTAAAAATAATGACATTTCATATGCCCAAGGTTATATTATTATTATTACTATTCTTCTTATTATTAATATTACTACCACTAGTAGTAATAGAAGTAGTAGTAGTAATAGTAGTAGTAGTAATAGTACTAATAGTAGTAGTAATAGTAGTAGTAATAGTAATAGTAGTAGTAAGAGTAGTAGTAGTAATAGTAACAGAAGTGGTAGTAGTAGTAATAGTAATAGTAGTAATAGTAGTAGTAATAGTAGTAATAGTAACAGAAGTAGTAGTAATAATAGTAGTAGTAGTAATAGTAATAGTAGTAATAGTAGTAGTAAGAGTAGTAATAGTAACGGAAGTAGTAGTAGTAATAGTAGTAGTAGTAATAGTAATAGTAGTAATAGTAACAGAAGTTGTAGTAGTAATAATAGTAGTAGTAGCAATAGTAGTAGTAGTAGGAGTAGTATTATTTGCTACTAGTGAACTCCAACTGGGTTCCAGACACATCTCAAAAATAAATAAAGCAAACAGTATGCACCCGACCTTAATTTGAAAGCGCACAAGATCTTAATACTTCTGTGGATAATAGATTTTAGTTTGTGATTTTTAATAAACTTCAAAAATCACGTTTTGTCTTTGTCATTCTGGTAGATTAAGTGGAGATTTATGGTAAAAACAACAATTAAACCAATTCAAAATGTAACCCACTACACAATAATGTGTAAAAGCCAAGGGGTCTGAATACTTTCTGAATTCAACGTACATGTACAGAGATTTTGGTCCCGTGCTGTGTGGGTTTTCTTACACAACCAATTCATGGTAATAATTGTAAACACAGTTCTGGTGATGCTGAAAGGATCCAAACTTCCTTTAGATGGGAAAAGTGTCCTCCTATATTACTATATTACAGTAAAGATGCTAGTGTATTATTTGTTAATTCTATTGTTTACATGGTAGATCGCGTTTCATATCTGTTTTCTTCTTCACAAACTGGGAGTGATATTCATTTTCATTTGGATTAACTACCACTGCCCGAGGGAACAAGTGCCAAATAAAAGCTATCAGAACTGGAGACGATCTTCTAATCCAGAACCTTTATGGCACTTCTTAGTAAAGACAAGGATCGTGTAAGGATCGATTTACCCCATTGGCCGCATTGGGCGCTGTGTGGTCTTCCCAAATGCCTCTTTTGTTAATAAGACAAATCCACCCATATTAGATTCATTTCTAAAGAACTGAATGATAGAGTTAATTTCTTGATACTTTTACATAAGTGATTTGGTTTATCTGATCCAGCTACTATAACGAAGCCTGTAGTAGCTGGTGAACGTGCCCCGGGTTCCCAGCGAAACAGGTCTTACAGAGCTCAGAAAACAAAGCACTAAGTAGTGGGTTACTCATTAGGGCTGATCGCCCGCAGCGGTGTGGCTGACTATTTAAACCAGCTCCACACAGCTGCGGGTGTCGCACCTTTTGTTTGTTTTCCGTCTCCTGTGGTAGCTCGTCCACACTATTTCTTAGCCGTAGGTGGTAGCCCTGGTGGCGCAAGGCCATTCGGGTAGGTAAAAACCGCAAGGTTTGAGGTATTGAGGGTTTTCTTTACTTCTTAGAAATACGGTGGTGCGACGCCGCGCAGTCCTCAAACTGCTGTTTGTTTATCGCTTTAGCCTTTAGCATTAGCGGTTGCACGCCGTGCCTCTGTGTGGCGCTGGTGTTTAGCTCCGCTACTAGAACTCCTATTGAACGCTGTAATCGAATTCGGTTACCGTTGGGTGGCGACCCCGTAAAGCTTTCGGCCGGTCTGCCAGCGTTCCCGGTTCGAATCCGCAAGTTAACCTTGCCTTACTGTGCTTGTCTCTTTTTTCTCCTTCCAGGTTGGAGTGCCACTGTCCCGCGACTGTGAGCCCGTCGCACTCCGAATAGTTTCGCGCGCAAGCCACTCCCACTATCTCTCCACCCGAACCGGAGTCCGAACCCATGCAGCTCGGGTCGTCAAGACCCGATGCCCGTTCGGCATCGGGCTCGACTTCCCGAACCAGTCGTCCGTTAAACAACTAAGCCGCTCTCGTGCCAGGGAAACGAGAGAGGGCACTATTAACATCCCTACTCAGGGTCTCTTCCTAGCGGCCCGGTTGTCCTGGGGTTCGAGGCGCACAAGCCTTAGGGCTTGTGTAGATTCGGGGGCGGTGGAGAGTTTTATAGATGTCGATCTGGTACACAGGCTGGGGATAGAGGTCCAACCGCTAACCAAGCCGGTCTCGGTCCATGCTGTGGATGGTCGAGCCGTAGCGGGTAGCCCGGTTACCCATCGGACGCAATCGTTAACGTTGCGTCTAGATGACCACGAGGAACGGATCACCTTCTTAGTGACTCACGTTCCTCACCTCCAGGTGGTCTTGGGTCACTCGTGGTTACAAAGACACAACCCCCAGATCGACTGGGTCACCGGGTCAATCTTCATCTGGGGAACACGGTGCCAGGATTCGTGCTTGCTTCAGGCTGGTACGAAGTCCGCTCCGCCAGTACTCAGAATGGAGACCCCGGATCTGACCACAGTTCCTCCTGTGTACCACGATTTACGGGAGGTTTTTAGCAAGTCCCGGGCGCAGGACTTGCCCCCCCACAGACCGTTCGACTGCGCCATCAACTTGTTGCCTGGCACAACTCCCCCTAGAGGGCGCCTTTTCTCGCTCTCCGGTCCTGAGAAGGTCGCTATGGAGGAGTACGTGCGTGAGGCCCTCAAACAGGGGTTCATCCGTCCTTCGTCCTCCCCAGCTGGGGCAGGGTTCTTTTTTGTAAGCAAGAAGGACGGCACCCTGCGCCCCTGTGTCGACTACCGCGGTCTAAATGCCTTAACGATCAAGGATCGGTACCCGCTGCCGCTGATGGCCACGGCTTTTGAAGCCCTTCAGCGAGCCTCTATTTTTTCAAAGCTCGATTTACGCAGCGCGTACAATTTGATCCGGATCCGGCAGGGGGATGAATGGAAGACTGCGTTCATTACGCCCACTGGCCACTATGAGTATCTGGTGATGCCGTTTGGGTTAATGAATGCCCCCGCAGTCTTCCAGAGATTCATTAATGAAGTCTTGCGGGAGACTCTTGGTAAATTCGTCTATGTCTATTTAGACGATATCCTTATCTTTAGTCGGTCCATCGACGAGCACATAGGGCATGTCCGACGAGTTCTTCAGCTCTTGCTCGACAACCATTTGTTTGTCAAGCTGGAGAAGTCCGTCTTTCACTCCCCCACGGTTTCGTTCCTGGGGTTTGTGGTTTCCAAGGGCACCCTGCGCATGGACACGGCTAAAGTATCCGCTGTGGAGAAATGGCCAACTCCGAGTTCTTTACGCCAACTGCAAAGGTTTTTGGGCTTTGCTAACTTTTTTCGGCGTTTTATTAAGAACTTCAGCTCTATCGCTGCTCCATTGACGGCCCTTACTGGCAACAGCGCTTTCAATTGGTCGGTGCAGGCCCAACAAGCTTTTGATAAGCTAAAAGTTCTCTTGACGACTGCACCAGTTTTGCAGTTGCCTGATCCTGACGAACCCTTCGTGGTCGAAGTGGATGCCTCAGAGATCGGGGTAGGGGCAATTTTGTCCCAGAGAGTGGGGCCAGGAAAGAAGCTGCATCCGTGTGCCTTCTTTTCGCACCGCCTGACTCCGGCTGAGCGGAATTACCCGGTCGGAGACAGGGAACTGCTAGCCATTAAGTTGGCTTTAGAGGAGTGGCGACACTGGCTCGAGGGGGCCAAACATCCTTTTCTTGTCTGGACAGATCACAAGAATTTGTCGTTCATCCAGCAAGTAAAAAGGATGAACTCACGTCAGGCCCGGTGGTCCCTATTTTTCGGAAGGTTCCACTTCACACTGTCGTTCAGACCGGGATCCAAGAACGTTAAGCCGGATGCCCTGTCTAGACAGTGGGAACCGACTAGGCCGGAGACCGGACCTGATCCCGTGATCCCCTCGACCCAGATAGCTGCCCCAGTCACCTGGGGTATTTCCAAGGTCATTCGGGATGCCCAAAGGGCCGAACCCGACCCCGGTGGGGGATCTCCTGACAGACTGTACGTACCTTCATCCGTACGGCGTCAGGTTTTTGAGTGGGCTCATGCTTCCCCGTTTGCGGCGCACCCAGGCGTGACTAAGTCCCTGGTTTTGCTGCGCCGAAGATTTTGGTGGCCGGGGATGGAGAATGAGGTACGCGACTTTGTCCGTGCCTGCTCTGTGTGTGCTCTGAACAAGAGCCCCAGAGAACGCCCGAGGGGTCTTCTCCATCCGTTGCCAATACCTGCTAGACCGTGGTCCCACATCTTCCTGGACTTTGTGACAGGCTTGCCAAAGTCCAGAGGGTTCACGGCGGTATTGGTAATTGTCGACCGGTTCACCAAGTCTTGCCTCTTTGTTCCGCTGCCCAAGCTGCCATCCGCCATGGGTACTGCGCAAATCATCCTTCAACATGTGGTGAGAGCGCATGGGGTCCCATCAGACATTGTGTCAGATCGGGGCCCGCAGTTTGTGAGTCAGTGCTGGCGGGCCTTTTGCCAACTTATTGGCGCTAAGGCCAGCTTATCCTCCGGTTACCACCCGGAGTCAAATGGGCAGTCGGAGAGGCTTATCCAGGATCTGAGCAAGATGCTCAGGTGCCTGACGGCAGGGAATCCGACCACGTGGTCGGATAAACTGATGTGGGCAGAGTTTGCTCACAACACCCTGCAGCATTCGGCGATTGGCATGTCACCGTTTGAAGCTCAGTTCGGGTATCCTCCGCCGCTCTTTCCTGAGCAGGAGCAGCAGGTAGCGGTCCCGTCTGTACAGCTTCATGTCCGCCGCTGCCGCGCCGCCTGGCGTAAGGCTAGGCAGGCTCTTATAGCCACCCAGCGCTCTGTGAAGCGCAAAGCTGACCGCAGGCGACAGCCGGCTCTTACCTTCCGGCCAGGCCAAAGAGTACTTGTCTCGACGAGGGATCTCCCCGTTCGAGGTGCCCCACATAAGTTGGCACCCAAGTACATTGGTCCGTTCAAGGTGGTAAAGCGGATAAACCCGGTGACGTATAGGTTGGAGCTTCCTCCCCATCCAACCAACAAGTGCATCCAACCTTCCATGTCTCCCATCTCCGACCATTTATGTGCGGGGGAGTTTTACCCCCTCCCAAACCTCCCGCCCCTCGTATCATCCAGGGTGCCCCTGCCTTCACGGTCCGCCGACTGCTGGATTGCAGGAAGGTTCAGGGTAGCACCCAATACCTGGTGGATTGGGAGGGTTACGGCCCTGAGGAACGTTCATGGGTACCGGCTCGTCAGATCCTGGACCCTGAACTGATCCGCGAGTTCCGACGGAACCGAGCTGCGGGTCTTGGGACCTCAGGTGCTGTCCCTAGAGGAGGGGGTTCTATAACGAAGCCTGTAGTAGCTGGTGAACGTGCCCCGGGTTCCCAGCGAAACAGGTCTTACAGAGCTCAGAAAACAAAGCACTAAGTAGTGGGTTACTCATTAGGGCTGATCGCCCGCAGCGGTGTGGCTGACTATTTAAACCAGCTCCACACAGCTGCGGGTGTCGCACCTTTTGTTTGTTTTCCGTCTCCTGTGGTAGCTCGTCCACACTATTTCTTAGCCGTAGGTGGTAGCCCTGGTGGCGCAAGGCCATTCGGGTAGGTAAAAACCGCAAGGTTTGAGGTATTGAGGGTTTTCTTTACTTCTTAGAAATACGGTGGTGCGACGCCGCGCAGTCCTCAAACTGCTGTTTGTTTATCGCGTTAGCCTTTAGCATTAGCGGTTGCACACCGTGCCTCTGTGTGGCGCTGGTGTTTAGCTCCGCTACTAGAACTCCTATTGAACGCTGTAATCGAATTCGGTTACCGTTGGGTGGCGACCCCGTAAAGCTTCGGCCGGTCTGCCAGCGTTCCCGGTTCGAATCCGCAAGTTAACCTTGCCTTACTGTGCTTGTCTCTTTTTTCTCCTTCCAGGTTGGAGTGCCACTGTCCCGCGACCGTGAGCCCGTCGCACTCCGAATAGTTTCCCCGAAAGTCTACCGCTGCTCCGGGGTTGGCGTAAGCGGAGCCTTTCCCTCTCGCCTCGGCTTACAGCAGCGTCTTCAGCGCTAACACGCTCTCGTTTTGCAGTACCGCGTTAGCGCGGTGTTAACGCTCCCGGCTCTCACTACGGAGCCCGGGGTTCGCGTCCGTCCTGTTGTGTTTTTTGTTCGCTGCACCCGCAGCCTTCCGTCGGAGGTTCCGATCGTTTTTTTGGGTTTGCTTTATTATTTTTCTGTTTTATTTTTTTCTATTGATTATTATTTAAAAACAAAATAAAAGCTTTATTTTTGATCTTATTCCTGCGTTTGAGTCCTCCCTTCTTCACCATCGTGACAGCTACAGCATGTTTTTCCCAATAACATCCTTGTTTCTTGGTCAACCACAAGGTGTTAGATTAATAAAACAATAACACCAGGTCTAGCTGTAAGAGGTTCTTTTACATGGTGCTGTAATCACAGACCCAAGTCCATCTTGTTCTGAGGCGACAGCGCTACCCACTGATATCACTTAATAATATCACTTCCCTATTATCAGCACAAATTCCCAGAAATATCAATGGAAGACCTGACAATGGTTCAGCGTCATCATGGGTAAAACTAGATTCATTTACTGGGTGGAATAACAACACCAACATGGAAATACTGAGATAAAGAAAAGTGAACTAAATCCCGGTGGTTTTTCACCTCTAAACATTTCCCTGTACCGTTCCTCTGGGCAAGGATTAGTTCCCAAAAATCTCAGCTGAAGCTTGAATGATGGGTATATCATATTTAAAAGTTACATATTATGGACGTCATAATAAACAAAACTTCAAACCTGCAACATGAAACATAATAAAAATAAATTGTTTAACAATTGTTAGATGATTGAGCATGTTTAACCAGTCTTGGTCATTCTGTCCCTCTCTTTATTAGACTCTGTATGAGGTTTATTATTTCCCCATGATATACAGTGTATCACAAAAGTGAGTACACCCCTCACATTTCTGCAGATATTTAAGTATATCTTTTCATGGGACAACACTGACAAAATGACACTTTGACACAATGAAAAGTAGTCTGTGTGCAGCTTATATAACAGTGTAAATTTATTCTTCCCTCAAAATAACTCAATATACAGCCATTAATGTCTAAACCACCGGCAACAAAAGTGAGTACACCCCTTAGTGAAAGTTCCTGAAGTGTCAATATTTTGTGTGGCCACCATTATTTCCCAGAACTGCCTTAACTCTCCTGGGCATGGAGTTTACCAGAGCTTCACAGGTTGCCACTGGAATGCTTTTCCACTCCTCCATGACGACATCACGGAGCTGGCGGATATTCGAGACTTTGCACTCCTCCACCTTCCGCTTGAGGATGCCCCAAAGATGTTCTATTGGGTTTAGGTCTGGAGACATGCTTGGCCAGTCCATCACCTTTACCCTCAGCCTCTTCAATAAAGCAGTGGTCGTCTTAGAGGTGTGTTTGGGGTCATTATCATGCTGGAACACTGCCCTGCGACCCAGTTTCCGGAGGGAGGGGATCATGCTCTGCTTCAGTATTTCACAGTACATATTGGAGTTCATGTGTCCCTCAATGAAATGTAACTCCCCAACACCTGCTGCACCCATGCAGCCCCAGACCATGGCATTCCCACCACCATGCTTGACTGTAGGCATGACACACTTATCTTTGTACTCCTCACCTGATTGCCGCCACACATGCTTGAGACCATCTGAACCAAACAAATTAATCTTGGTCTCATCAGACCATAGGACATGGTTCCAGTAATCCATGTCCTTTGTTGACATGTCTTCAGCAAACTGTTTGCGGGCTTTCTTGTGTAGAGACTTCAGAAGAGGCTTCCTTCTGGGGTGACAGCCATGCAGACCAATTTGATGTAGTGTGCGGCGTATGGTCTGAGCACTGACAGGCTGACCCCCCACCTTTTCAATCTCTGCAGCAATGCTGACAGCACTCCTGCGCCTATCTTTCAAAGACAGCAGTTGGATGTGACGCTGAGCACGTGCACTCAGCTTCTTTGGACGACAAACGCGAGGTCTGTTTTGAGTGGACCCTGCTCTTTTAAAACGCTGGATGATCTTGGCCACTGTGCTGCAGCTCAGTTTCAGGGTGTTGGCAATCTTCTTGTAGCCTTGGCCATCTTCATGTAGCGCAACAATTCGTCTTTTAAGATCCTCAGCGAGTTCTTTGCCATGAGGTGCCATGTTGGAACTTTCAGTGACCAGTATGAGAGAGTGTGAGAGCTGTACTACTAAATTGAACACACCTGCTCCCTATGCACACCTGAGACCTAGTAACACTAACAAATCACATGACATTTTGGAGGGAAAATGACAAGCAGTGCTCAATTTGGACATTTAGGGGTGTAGTCTCTTAGGGGTGTACTCACTTTTGTTGCCGGTGGTTTAGACATTAATGGCTGTATATTGAGTTATTTTGAGAGAAGAATAAATTTACACTGTTATATAAGCTGCACACAGACTACTTTTCATTGTGTCAAAGTGTCATTTTGTCAGTGTTGTCCCATGAAAATATATACTTAAATATCTGCAGAAATGTGAGGGGTGTACTCACTTTTGTGATACACTGTATGTATCCCCAGGGGTATCGTTTGGGAGGGATGACCCCGTTTAGAAGGTACTGATTGGCTCTCACAGCACAGGTGTAACCAGGTCTGTGTCAAAGAAAGAATCCGATCACCTTTTGTATGTGATGCTCTTGTATAGAGCTAATTGAAATGTTGCAGTCATTGTCAAAGATGGCATCACTGCGAGTGGGCCTGTTAGGACTTTTCATATGGATTTCTCTGGCACAGGTAACTACAGGACTGTTGTGACCTTAACACAAAAAAATGGAAATTATTTAGTGCTACATTAATAATGTTTATTAATGTGTTGATATTTTTATTTGTTTTTGTGTTTAACATAGATTGAAAACACTCAGGCACAAGGTAGGTCAGCTCCAAGAGTAACTGGTTATTAGTTAGATCTTGTTGTAATAATTAAAACAAATTTGTCCCAAATGTTTTGATTTAATTATTTTTATTACGTTTTTATATTAATGCTGTATATTCGGGTTAATCAGGTTTTGCTGTTATTGTCCTGTTTGCCAATATTTTAATGGTGTGGGTCATGACAAAATATCATGTAATGTATTACCATTTTTGGATGAATGAATGGATGGATTGTTGGAATGATAAGTAATGGATAGATAGGTGAATTACTGTGTTCATGGATGGTTGGATTAAGCAATGGATAGACTAATTGATGGCAAAATAAATAAATGGATGGATGAATTTAATTGATAGATGGATAAATTAATGGATGGATTTATGAATGATATATTGAAGGATATACTAATGGATAGACATATGGATGGAATGAATTAATGATTGATGAATAGATTAATAGCTGTATATATTGATGGTTGTATACATGATGGATGGATTTGTTGATAGACTGATGGATAGATAGATTGTTGGAAGGTGTAATGTATGTAGGGATTGTACTGATGAATGGATGGATGTATGGATAGATGTATTGATGTATTGATGGATAGACTGATGAAAATATTGATTGATAGATGTATTGAATAAATTGATGGATGGATGGATGGATTGATGGATTGATATATATACTAATGGATAGACTGTTGGATGTATGTATGTTTGGATGGATGGATAGATATGTTTATGGATAGTTTGATGGATGAATACATTGGTGGATGGATATACTGATGAATGTATTGGTGAATGGATGGATGGATATGTTGATGGATGGATATGCTGATGGATAGAATGATGGATAGATTGATGGATGAATATATTGATGGATTAATATATTGGTGGATGGATGGATGGGCATAAAGATGGATAGATTGATGGATGGATGGATATACAGTGTATCACAAAAGTGAGTACACCCCTCACATTTCTGCAAATATTTTATTATATCTTTTCATGGGACGACACTGTAGACATGAAACTTGGATATAACTTAGAGTAGTCAGTGTACAACTTGTATAGCAGTGTAGATTTACTGTCTTCTGAAAATAACTCAACACACAGCCATTAATGTCTAAATGGCTGGCAACATAAGTGAGTACACCCCACAGTGAACATGTCCAAATTGTGCCCAAAGTGTCAATATTTTGTGTGACCACCATTATTATCACTGCCTTAACCCTCCTGGGCATGGAATTCACCAGAGCTGCACAGGTTGCTACTGGAATCCTCTTCCACTCCTCCATGATGACGTCACGGAGCTAGTGGATGTTAGACACCTTGAACTCCTCCATCTTCCACTTGAGGATGCGCCACAGGTGCTCAATTGGGTTTAGTCCATCACCTTTACCTTCAGCTTCCTCAGCAAGGCAGTTGTCATCTTGGAGGTTGTGTTTGGGGTCGTTATCCTGTCGGAAAACTGCCATGAGGCCCAGTTTTTGAAGGGAGGGGATCATGCTCTGTTTCAGAATGTCACAGTACATGTTGGAATTCATGTTTCCCTCAATGAACTGCAGCTCCCCAGTGCCAGCAACACTCATGCAGCCCAAGACCATGATGCTACCACCACCATGCTTGACTGTAGGCAAGATACAGTTGTCTTGGTACTTCTCACCAGGGCGCCGCCACACATGCTGGACACCATCTGAGCCAAACAAGTTTATCTTGGTCTCGTCAGACCACAGGGCATTCCAGTAATCCATGTTCTTGGACTGCTTGTCTTCAGCAAACTGTTTGCTGGCTTTCTTGTGCGTCAGCTTCCTTCTGGGATGACGACCATGCAGACCGAGTTGATGCAGTGTGCGGCGTATGGTCTGAGCACTGACAGGCTGACCTCCCACGTCTTCAACCTCTGCAGCAATGCTGGCAGCACTCATGTGTCTATTTTTTAAAGCCAACCTCTGGATATGACGCCGAACACGTGGACTCAACTTCTTTGGTCGACCCTGGCGAAGCCTGTTCCGAGTGGAACCTGTCCTGGAAAACCGCTGTATGACCTTGGCCACCATGCTGTAGCTCAGTTTCAGGGTGTTAGCAATCTTCTTATAGCCCAGGCCATCTTTGTGGAGAGCAACAATTCTATTTCTCACATCCTCAGAGAGTTCTTTGCCATGAGGTGCCATGTTGAATATCCAGTGGCCAGTATGAGAGAATTGTACCCAAAACACCAAATTTAACAGCCCTGCTCCCCATTTACACCTGGGACCTTGACACATGACACCAGGGAGGGACAACGACACATTTGGGCGCAATCTGGACATGTTCACTGTGGGGTGTACTCACTTATGTTGCCAGCTATTTAGACATTAATGGCTGTGTGTTGAGTTATTTTCAGAAGACAGTAAATCTACACTGCTATACAAGCTGTACACTGACTACTCTAAGTTATATCCAAGTTTCATGTCTATAGTGTTGTCCCATGAAAAGATATAATGAAATATTTGCAGAAATGTGAGGGGTGTACTCACTTTTGTGATACACTGTATATATATATGGATGGATCTATTGATGGGTAATAAATTGATGGATACATTGATGGATGGATGGATGGATGGATGATATATATAGACGGATGATAGATTGATGGATAACAAAGCTAACATTTAGATCAGCGATCCCTAACCTTTTTTGCAGCATGGACCAGTTTCATAAAATATATCATTCACAGACTGGCCGAGGCAGGAGGATTTAAAAGAACTATAGAATGGAAAATCAGTGTAAATCCTGAGCTTTTTTTGCTGCAGTGAGACGCTGCTCCCACCTTGTGGTGATTGGGGACAATAACACCTGAAGAGTTTTGGGAATTTAATTGCTCCTGTAGCGATCTCTAATTATTTATTCTTTCTGTGTGGCCCGGTAATAAATGACCCGCGGACCGGGCCCGGTGGTTGGGGACCACCGATTTAGAGTTTTGACTCCGCTTACCACTAAAAAAATCATATTATGATTACTTTGTTTTACAGAATGCTCTATCATCACATCCATCTCGTCTCCGTCGGCCTCGTCACTGCTTATTCAGTGGAGCAGCTACCCAGGAGCCACCAACTACATCCTGGACCTGCGAGTGGTGAACGTGAATAATGTGGCGCCGGTGGTGGTAACGGTGCCTGCACAAACCACGCAGAGGGAGGTGTTCGGTCTGAAACCTGGCACGCTATACACTGTGGTGGTCAAAGTCTTCCATTTTTACAGAGTCGATTGTGCGGATACAAGGACAGCGAGGACAGGTGGGCCAAATGATTACCAGCTAATATAAATCAGTTATTTTATTACATTACATGACATGAAGATATTATTGCTAGCTTTTTGCATTTAGCTAGCACGCTAACTTTAGGCGGAAATACAAAAACGCTGGTTCTAATAGGACTAAGTACTATTAGATAAATAACTGAGGATATGGTCCTATATTCAGGTACATAAATTCCACTCATGTCCTCTTGTGATAATTTTTTTCCAGTTCCGGACACTTCCCAGCTGACCTACTGGCGGGCGCTGTCGAGTACAGCCATCTCGTTGGAGTGGGAGAAGGTGGCCACTGTTGACCAGTACTTCTTGGTGGTGAACTCCACATTAGCTGGAGCGCGCTACAATCTTTCCTTTACAAGCACCAGCGCACAAATTCAAAACCTAAGACCTATTACATCATACGACTGCTACGTGGTTACCTCCAACGCCGCCGGCCTGGGTGCGAGGAGCCGGGTGCGCACCATCACCACGCGTGAGTGGCCTTTACTTTATTATAACCATGCATCATACGTCTTCTTCTTAAATCTGCATTAAACATGATGTCCTTCACTTTCTCAGTGGTCCAGCCACCACCGGTGGTCACAGCCGAGCGCACAACAGGCCAGACAGTGCAAATCAGATGGCAGCCAGTAGACAAAGTCCTTCTGTACAGGGTGATGGTTCTGGACAGTGGTGGTGCCCAGCTGGTCAGCACTACGGTTTCTACAACCTTCCTGGACGTGCAGAACATGCTGCCGTGCTCCACCTATCAGATCCGCATCTCTTCTATGAACACGTTCTTGGAACCTGGGGAGTGGAACCAGATTAGTTACACCACAAACAGTAAGTGGGTCAGACTATCACTGTCTGGAAATCATTCGTCTGTAATTCTTTGTGTCGGCTCATGATCAAGTGTGTTTCTGTTTCAGCTCTCGGTTCAGTGGCATCCATTTCGGTGGATTACTTTTGTCACAGCGCATCTGCGACGGTGTCCTGGGGAACTGTGTTCGGAGCGACGTCGTACAAAGCCATAGCAGTGGATCAGAGTGGTAGGACGGTGTCCTGCACCTCCACAAACACCATGTGCCAACTGAACAGCTTGGGTTGCGGAGGTGACTATACAGTGCAGGTCAGTGCCTTTGCCAATGGATGCGAGAGCATGGGCAATGCCATCACCTACTTTCAGACAGGTAAGAGAAAACTCCTTTTTGAAACCAGGGTACTTTGTTGTTTTGTGTTCACATTTTGCAAAGCACCATGTTTAACAGTAGGTACAGTGTTGTTGGGTTAAACCACTTTTTTCCTCCAAACATTCGTCCAAACACAGTACTTTAGGCCATTGTGGCGAAATAACTCAATCCTTGTTATCAGCAACAAACTTCATTCGATCCCATGGTCCACTAAGCCCACAGTGATGCAAAGCCAACTTGACTGTGGGCAGTGACACTTGTGTTCCAGCAGCTAATAATTCATGGCAGACTTGTGTTTGGTGGCTCTTTGTGAAAGTCTGATCTTTCAGCCTTTTGTCACATATTTTTTCCCAAAACCCTGGCAAAGAGACCACTGTTCCAGGTAGGAGCTTGGAGGTAACAGCCAGCTCTAATATTCAGTCCATGATATGCAATCAAGTCTAGATGGAACTAAGATTTGAACGGTGAAAAAAAGGCTGCAAAACCATTCTATAGCCGCTCAAGGGCGCAGAGGTCAAACACGCTAGCCCACCAGGGCTGAGATCTCGAGGTCTTAAGTTCTAATCTTCTTAAGTTATTGCTATCCGTCGTCTAGGTGCCTAGACAGACACGCAGTTGGCAGTTTGGACAGTGGCTGAAACAGGGTTCCTTGTCGCTGGGGCAAGTGCAGTCATTGGATGGGGGTGGGGGCGAATCACAGGTGGCAGTGCATGGCTCTCCGGATACGATTCTGCACTCTGTAAGACCCCGCCCCTGGCAGGTGAAAAAAAGCGATCAGAGCTGCACATGTTTCTGAGAGGGCGCATGACAACCTCAGCCTTGGCGAGAGACATGAACTTTAGTTGGACTCGACTGGATTGGGTCAAAAAAGGGAAAAACAAAGAAATAGAAACATTTTTTAAGACTTCCCCTTTCACTTAGGCCTTACATCACACAATGTGCTGAAGCCCTTTTGTTTTGGGTGGAACAGGAACACTCCGGATCTCTGGATTCCTGCACATACACACGATCCTGCTATTGTCAACACCGTGACAGAACAAAGCCAGACCTTTGGAGATGCTATTGGATAGTCTGTTTGTTGTGAAGTCCTGTCATTTATATGACTCTGCTTTCTAATACAGTGAGGTTCAGCCACACCTTCAGCTCTGTGGGAACCGACTACTGTAAACAACCTCTGGAGGACCAGATCTATTATTTAGATTTATGGTGTGAGGTTACACCTGACCTCTTTTTACACCAAAACTCATGCAAGGATGAAATCGAAGCATCCAGATACTGCGAGGATGGACAATTGTTGATGCTGATCTCTTTGTGTCTCTTGTGTTTCATAACGTTCATGTCGTTATAAACCATCTGTATTAACCGCACACTCTCACGGAGGCTAATTTTAAAGGTGAGGTTAGAGCAGGGAGTTTTTCCCCCTGCCACTGTTTCCCTTGGCTTGCTCAGCAGGGGATTTTGGTCTGTTGGTCCTGGATTCTGTAAAGTTGCTTTGAGATGATGTCTATTGTAAAAAGTGCTATACAAATACATTTGACTTGACTAGACATTTGACTAGACTTGGCACCACTACATATCAATCACTCAGGACAAAGCGAGATTCTGAACTCCTCGGTTTGAAACTCGGTGTTGCCACCGGTCGGCTGGGTGCCATCTAGTGGGCATAATTGGCAGTGCCTGCAGCAGATACTAACTGTCCACCATATCTGCAGGGTGGGGGCCGGAATATGTGTGGGTGGGTGGGTCTTCATACTCTGTGTAAGGACCCTGATTGGCGAAAGAGGCGCCTGTGCAGAATGCAGGGGCGAGAAGAGGAGGGCTGTTCACGTGTCAGAAGAGGCGTGTACAATGGCGTGCTCTCCTCAGATGCAATCGGGTATCTCTCAGCAGCAGAAGACAGATTGAGTGCGCTAAATGGGGAGAAAATGCATAAAAAATAAATAAATAAATAGAAAAAAGCTCATATTCCTGCACTTTTAAAACAATGTATAGTTCTTGCTGTGGTTTTTGAAGGGAACCACAATAAGACAAATCTTCAAACAGCTAGCGTTAGCCAACCTTCATCACAATTGCTGACTATACATTTAACCCTCTGTGTCTCACAGTTCCATGCGCCCCTGCTAATCTTCAGCTGTTCCGTGAATGCAGCAGCAACGTTATCATCTTCTCATGGGATGCCACCAACAACACCATGTTCTACATGGCTAATGCAGTGGACTCGGCTAACGTTAGCCAGGACTGCATAACCACAGATACGTCCTGTTTTTTCACCAACACCGTATGCGGACGCAACTACAACTTCAGCGTTTACGCCAAGACCGGAGAGTGTGACAGCGGAGTCAGCACACCAGTGCACATCCAAACAGGTAAACGTCAATAACAATTATTAACCACCAAGGAGCAGCTACATAGGTAGGTATGAAAAGTCATTGGGTGTCTACACAAACAATGATTGGCTCCTTTGTAGGGAGGGTGCTGGAGGGGTTTCCTCATAACTGATGCAATTATGACCTCTGCTGGCTGATTGATGGCGCCTGCACAAGAGACTTGGAATAATGGAGATTAGTGCGTAAATCTGATCCACATATGAACTTGTGCAGGTGAAAAGATCCAGATGTGTCGGAGGGGGCGTGTGTTAGTCATGGCTCTCCTCGTTCAGAGCGGAGGTCAGCATCAGTACAGAGGAAGGCGAAATGTGAGCAGATAATTGGATATGACACAAAAATTGGGAGGAAAAAAAGAAAAGCCTCAGTGTTTGATTTTTAAGTGCCTATTTGTCTCCTCAGCACCTTGCAAACCTACAAACATGGTCACAGTATCAGACTGCCAGTCAGACATGCTGACGAGTTTGTGGCATAAAGCAGCGGGGGCGCTGCGCTACATGGTGGAGGCCCGAGGAAACCGTGGCAACACCAGCATCTCAAACTACTACACCTGCAACTCAACCACGACCAGCTGTGTCATCCCGGACGTAGGGTGTGGAGAGAGCCTGACCATCAGGGTCACTTCATTTGACGATGAGTGTTCCAGTGAGTCGACTCTGGGTCTAGAGGCAGTTACTGGTAAGTGATGGCGCCCCCTCAGACGAAGGCAGGGTACTGGTGTCTAGTTTTGTACATGTGTGTATCATATCAGTGTTGGGGGGGATTTTCAGGCATGGACTGTGGAGAGCAAGGGAACTTCAAGATTTGAAAATGCAGAAGGCCTCTGCTGACCAGTCAAGGCACCAGTCAAGGGTGTGGCTCTCCATACACGATACTGCGCTCTGTAAGACCTCGCCCCTGGCAGGTGAAAATAAGTGATCTGCAGCTGCAATCCGATCCAATTGAGGGGATAGGGTGGCAGTGACAAAAAAGAGATAAGCTCCAATTGGACACCACTGGATTGGGTGAAAAAAAATTATATTAGGAAACTGAAGCAGTATTTGGTTTTTGGTGTATTCCAGTTACTCCATGACTGAGTTTGCATTTTCTTTTCATTTGAACTTTCATTTCCCATCAAAACAACAGTTTTCTGTCCTGATTGACTTCTTTAGAATAAAACACTCAAACGTTTTGTATCTCTGCAGTTCCTTGCGTCCCTCAGAACGTCTCGGCCGTTATGGACTGCAGTTCGGACTCCATAACGCTCACGTGGATCATGGCCCATGGCGCCTTGTTTTACGTTGCTGCTGTGACAGACTCCTCGGGTCGAAGTTACACGTGCAACACGATGGACCTAAACTGCCAGGTTACGGGTCTGCGGTGTGAGACGTCCTACAGCGCCTCCGTCCTCTCCTCCAATTACAAGTGCAACAGCTCAGCCAGTACCAGCATTCAGGTGGAAACAGGTA
Organism: Trichomycterus rosablanca; assembly: GCF_030014385.1. NCBI lineage: Eukaryota > Metazoa > Chordata > Actinopteri > Siluriformes > Trichomycteridae > Trichomycterus > Trichomycterus rosablanca. The sequence goes on along the minus strand of NC_086006.1, from coordinate 25,162,877 downwards.
TCTGCCAATCAAACCAACAATCATCCCTTGTTTGATGATGGAAAGTTTCTGAACCCTGTGGAACTAGGATTTTTGCATAAACCTAGAGATAAAGCAGCCCCAAACATTAATGCTTCCACCACTGTACTTCACAGTTATGCTCCCTTTGGGTGCAGTTTGTGTGGGGTGTTTTTTTTTTTCAAACATAGCCCCATCTAGTCACAAAACATGGTCCCTCTTACATGAACTAATCTTTTAGCAAATTTAGATGTTATGTGCCTCTTTTGTTTTAGTCATAAGGGTTCACATACTTTTTCCTGTTAAAAATGTGAAAGTTCTACTAAAGTTCGACTACTACTACTCTAGAACCTTTCGAACAAAAACATTATACCCATTGTTAATAGTCATCAGGTTCACCCCTCTATTCCTCTTCCCTCCCAGCTCCCTGTCCTCCGTCACAGGTGCAGACTGCTCTGGACTGTAAAGGAAACCGGGCGCATGTGAGCTGGATGGATTTGAACCCTCCTGCGTCCTACACAGCCAGTCTGGAGGATCAGAGCGGAGCCCTGCTGAGCTGTAGCACTGTGACCAACAGCTGCTGGGTGCCCAGCCTCAAGTGTGGTCAGATCTATGATGTCAGTGTCACCTACCACAATGGAGTTTGTCGGAGCAGACCCTCTCCACCTGTCCCGATGAAATCAGGTGAGAGGTTTACATCCTGAAAATTCATTTTTAACTGACCTTAGAAGCCTTGCGGATGTCTTGACAGAGCATATTGTGTGGCGGTCATGTTTTGGCTCAATGGTGTAAATCTTTATGCCTTTATATTTAAGACCCACTGCATGACTTTTCTAGTAGTTGTAGGGTTTTTTCTTTATTCCTCCTATCGCTGTATGTTTCTCACATTTTCTGTTTTAGTACCATGTGGGCCGGGTAACTTCCAGGCACAGGTGTATTGTGACACAGGGGTGCTACAGATGACCTGGGACCGGACGGAGGGCGCTGACGGTTACTCTGCCAGTGTGGTTTCTGTTAGTGATGGTGGGCAGCAGTTCTGTAACTCCACCTCCCCGACCTGCAGCCTCGGTTCTCTAGCGTGTGGCGACTCGTATGTCACACACGTCCGATCCTATAATGGCACCTGCTTCAGCATGTCAAGTCTGCCGGTGACTGTTAAAGAAGGTCAGAGGACTCTCTAAAAACTAAGTGATTTTACCTGTATACACTATTTGGCCAAAAATATGTAGATATGTAAAAATATCTTATCTTATATTTTATTTTACATTGATTATATACACCTTAAAAAATAAGTGTGTCTGAATTAGAAAGGGTGTCCACATACTTTTGGCCATATAGTGTGCATACGATGCAAAATCAGACGCTTGTTACAAAACCTGGGTGAAGTTGAACAGGACTCATCCTAATGTTAATATCACATTCACACTCGATACGTCCTTATTTCTTCAGTGCCATGTGTACCCACCAACGTAAGGGTAGAAAGCCCCTGCGGCAGCAGCACCACTGTCACCTGGCAACCCAGTCGCGGGGCTCAGTCCTACAGGGTCGTCGCTGTGGGTAACAGAGGTCACCAGACGGAGTGCTCATCCAATAGCACCACCTGCAGCCTGACCGATCTGCTCTGTGATCAGGTGTACAGCATTAATGTGATGGGCTCGGACGAGGCATGCACCAGTCCCAAGAGCCAAACTGTTACACTGCAGACAGGTGTGTGTGTTTGTTTTGATAATGAAAGTACTGATTGTCATTAATATACCTCACTGTTTTTGTATTATTTTTGTACTTTTCTGTTAAAATAACAGTATTATAATAAACAATTTTACTAAATCAAAGTTCATAATACATAATATTGTAATAATATAATGTTAACAGTAGTAATAATAATAATTATTATTGTTTTTATTATTACTGTCATTATTATAGTCATAATAACAGTAATAATAATAATAATAATAATAATAATAATAATAATAATAATAATAAAGGACAGTTATTATAATAATAATATAATATAATATAATAGTAATAACAATATAAATTATTAGTAATAATAATAGTGATTAAACTAATATTAATAATAATTTATTATTATTATTATAGAATAATAGTAATAATAAATACTAATAAACAGTAATAATAAGCAATGAAAGTAATAATAACAATAATAATATATAATAATAATAATATAATAGTAATCATAATAAGTACTGATAAACAGTAATAATAATAAATAAGAGTATTATAAACAATAATAATATATAATAACATTATAATATAATAGCAATCATAATAACAGTATAAAACATAATAAGTTTTTATTATAAATAAAAATAATAGTAATAATAAACAATAATAATACATTATAATAATAATAATAATAATAATAATAATAATAATAATAAGAAGAAGAAGAAGAAGAAGAAGAAGAAGAAGAAGAAGAAGAAGAAGAAGAAGAAGAAGAAGAAGAAGAAGAAGAAGAAGAAGAAGAAAAAAAAAAAAAAAAAAAAATAATAATAATAATAAATAATAATAATAATAATAATAATAATAATAATAATAATAATAATAATAATAATAATAATAATAATAATAATAATAATAATAATAATAATAATAATAATAATAATAATAATAATAATAATAATAATAATAATAATAATAATAATAATAATAATAATAATAATAATAATAATAATAATAATAATAATAATGTGTGTAATGCCCTACAGTTTGCTTGGTTTAGGGTATACTCAATGAAGAAATAAATAATACAGTATAATAATTTCAATTGTAAAATAATAAAATGACGCAGTGTTAATATAAAAACACTAACTATTTATAAATGTATTGTTTTTCCCCCACAGCTCCGTGTGCACCCGTTAATGTATGTGGTGTGATGGAGTGCAGGAATAACTCTGTAACACTGAGCTGGGATTCGAGCCCTAACGCAGTGACCTACACCGTCAGCGCTAAAGGAAGTGATGGGCACATTGTGGGGTGTAACAGCAGCAATGCAGGCTGCAAGATCACCGAGCTGCACTGTGGCCACGATTATAAGATCAGAGTCACCGCCAGTGATGGGGTCTGTGTGAGCCCAGACAGTCAGATCTACATACAGACAACAGGTGAAGAGAAGATTTATTATTTTTAGGTAATCATACAAGAATACACTCAGTGAGCACTTTATTAGGAACATATCAAATCATCAGTGAATGTATCAGATTGGTGTTCTTAATAAACTGCTCAGTGAGTGTATGTAAGATGACAATTCTACTGATTATACTTAGCTGACACTAACACGCCCCAATCAATATATACTCTATACATTACGGGTAATCCAGCCACACCCATTACTAAAAGGTGGCTGCAATCCATAAAGACATAGTTTAATAAGTGCGGCATGAAGTAAATGCTCTCTGCAGAGGCTCTTACCTTATTTTTGGGATGAATTGGAAGATCGATTCCAAGCCTGTTTTGTATTTGTCCAACGTTAGTGCCTGACCTTGCAAATGCTCTTTAAGTACACACAAATTCTCATAGACAAATTCCAAAAAGCCTTGCTAGAAAAGTGTTGGCTGTTATTGCCTCTTAATGTGATCCCCATGATTTTGAAATTGGTTTTGTAAGGTCAGGTGTCCACATACTTTTGTTCCTATAGTGTATATGTTTCTTAAGGCTGGAACTACACTGATTTCACATCATTATTTTCGTGTTTAGCTCCTTGTGCTCCTCTGACTGTCTCCAACACCCTGAACTGTGATAACACCCTGAGCGTGAGCTGGGCACCAGGCAACACACCCTTGAACTACAGCGTCCTTGCCAGCCCCGGGATAGGTGCCATGCTGGGCTGCACCTCGCCCAACACCGGATGTGACATCACCGGACTGCAGTGCGGTCAGAGCTACACGGTCACTGTCACTGCAACAAACCGAGTGTGTACGGGACAACAGAGCACCAATCAGATCATCCAGACAGGTAAACACAGAGGAGCTGCCGTCTGAAATCACAGGTGTAAAATATTATAGCTCATAAAATAGCGGCAGCTGTAGCTGAACTAGTACTCAGGTTGCTGGTTCAAACCCCACTCCTGCCCATTCAGGAGGTTGGACCCACCATGACCCTGACCAAAATAAAGCTTGATAAAACATAATACTTTAAACATACAATCTGAAACTCACCAGTGTCTTTTTTGCTGTCTTTAATTGTATTATTTTCTGTCAGGTCCATGTATGCCAGTCTCGGTGCGTGCCAGTGTAATGTGTGCCAGTAACACGGTCTCAGCATCATGGGCTTCGACTGCTGGCGCTCTGTCCTACACCAGCATTCTCACCGGTCCCAGTGGCCCCACCCAGTCCTGCTCCACCTCCAGCCTTTACTGCAACTTCAGCAACCTGACCTGCGCTCAGAATTACACGGTCCACGTTCTTGCAAATGATGGTCGCTGCAACAGCACCGTCAGCCAAAATGTCACTGTCACCACAGGTGTGTGTCACCGTTACACCTATCAATTACTCTCACTGTGTTCTATTCATTAAACTATAAGTCATGGTACAACGGAGGAAAGGGCCTTCCGCAAACTGTTGTCACAAAGCTGGAAGTGTTTTAAAATATCAGGACAATACTTCTCATTACTGAATTCATGTGGTTTAGCCTCAACTACTGCTAGCAGGTGTAACAGAGAAATCAATTACCGAAAGGAAATTATATGCTTTCAGCTTTGCAGCAACAGTTTAGGGAAGGCCCTTTTCCTGTTCCAGCATGACTGTGATCCTGTGCATAAAGCAGGTTCTATAAATACATAAAGAAAGACCTAAGCCCCACTGAACAGCTTTGGAATAAACTGGAACATTAACATCAGTTCCCAGCCATACACATACTCTTTTGACTCAACTGGCACAAATTCCCACAGACATTCAGAAGAGTGGATGTTGTTATAACTAAATACAGTATATCACTGAGGTTACTTTGTTTTAATAGTTTAATAGTTTAATAGTGTTTAATAGTGTTTTTGGAATGGGATGGGTACAACAAGCTTATGGTCAGGTGCCCAAATACCTTTGGCCACAGAGTGTGTGTGTGTGTGTGTGTGTGTGTGTGTGTGTGTGTGCGTGTGTTGCACTGCAGTTGCAACTTAGGTGGTTGAATAAATAATTACACGAATTAGCAGTTGATTATTATTATTATTATTATTATTATTATTATTATTATATATTATTATATTTATTGTTATTATTATTGTTATTATATTATTATATTTAGTATTATTATAATTATTATTATTATTTATTATACTATTATTATTATTATTTGCTCTATAGTCGACAATGTCAGGCTTTATTTCCTGAAATAATATTAATAATAATAATAATTTTTCTCTCACCTCGGCTTCTGCAGCACCTTGTGACCCTGACAGCGTGGGTGCTGAGCTACAGTGCAGCTCGGGCCAGGTACAAGTCTTGTGGCAGGCCAGCGCTGGTGCCAGTGCCTACACCATTCTGGCTTACACGCAGAATAAAGGGATTCCTTCGTCTTCCTGTGTCTCCACCAGCACGTCCTGTTCCCTCACACAGCTGCAGTGTGGAACAGTGTTTAACGTGACCGTGCTTGCCAGTGACGGCATCTGTAACAGCACTTCCCGTTCCATCACATCTGTAAAAACAGGTATGGAGAGAGGGTGGTCAAGAACCCTTCTTTTAATAATTATTATAATGTGCTAACCCAATTAATTACGTCCTTTTCTCCTCCCCTCTCTTTTAGCCCCATGCTCTCCAGTACTCCAGGCTCTGCCGCTCAGCTGCATCAGTGATCAAGCTGTGATGTCATGGACCAGGGACCAAGATGCTCTTGGTGTTAGCGTGAATGCCTCCTCGCCGCTTGGACACGCTGTACATTGCAACTCCACCGATCAGAGTTGCACGTTGAACAGCCTGCAGTGTGGTCAGACATACACCGTGCAGGGCACTACGAAAGGCCTGCGCTGTGACAGCACTCCTAGTGTTCCACTTAGCATTGTCACAGGTAGGTACACTACTGACTTTTAGTGTTGACTACTGTGACTTTACTGAGGTGTCGGGGTTGGCACTTGACGTACAGGGGTGATGCTACTGACACACTGTCTGGAGTGAGAGTACTGTTGCATAGAGATGACTAAAATTTCGAGGTGACACTACTGTCAATTAGGCTTGGTACTTGACGTGTGTAGGTGACACTACCCCTTGGTTTACTCATCACTCCACTCGCATTGAAGTTTGTATGTTGTCTTTGTTGTGTCTCCGCAGTCCCCTGCACTCCTGCGACAGTGCGAGTGAACTACACCTGTGAGACAAACACAGCGGTGCTGAGCTGGAACGAGAGTCTGGGACGAGAAAGCTTCACCGCCTGGGTTCAGACACAGAACCACTCTGACTCCTGCAGCAGCAATCAGACCCACTGCTCACTGTCCTCTCTGCTCTGTGGACGAGCGTATAACGTCAGCGTGAAGGCCACGGCGGGGACGTGCAACAGCACCGATGTAGCCAGGACCCAGATGCTGACCGGTACTAAGATTAATGCTAAAAAATGTTTCATGTAATTTAGGACAATCATATTTAGGTGCATTACATACAAGACAATAAGACAATTTTAGTAACCAACAAATATAATTTATAGAATGACTCCTCTCCCAATAATTATAAAACTGCAGTATGATAAAATCTATAAAATATGTTTATAATGGGATTTCCAACAAACTTTGGTCAGGTGTCCAAATACTTTGGACTTTATAGTTTACATGCAAAATAAAAGTAAATATAAATTTGTTTTTATTTAATTACTTTTCTGTTTCCTTTTCCAGCCCCCTGTGCCCCTCAGAACGTATCGGCGACTCTGCAGTGCGCTAATAACACAGCTTCAGTCTCCTGGACGGAGAGCGCTGGTGCTACGGGCTACAACGTCACCGCCGTCTCGAGTCGCGGTGACACCAAGTACTGCCGGACTTCACAGACCACCTGCCAGTTACCCATCATGCAATGCGCTGAAACCTACAACATTGTGGTCAAGCCCTTCTCAGAGACGTGCAGTGGTGTGCAAAGCAGCGTTTTCGTCTTCACAGCAGGTATGGACACGCCTGCCTGGCATCATGCCGGATAGACCACAAATTCATTCTTCATTGATTTATTGTCACTAATTGCTTTATCATGTCCAGGTCCAAGTGGGTCAGGAGCACACACATTTACACACATCATACATTGACTTATTGACTCACACCAGTCCACGTTTGGATGATGATGGGACATGTGTACCTGTAGAAAACCTAGACTCCTCACAGTCAGTGATTGAAGAATGTATGTTCTCCTCACAGGTCCGTGTCCACCCAGTGGAGTTCAGGTGTCACTGCAGTGTGAGACCAACATCGGCTCTGTGAGCTGGCCCGCTGTCCCTAATGCTGAGACATATCTCGCCACTGCGAGATCTCCAGACGGCCTGACGAGCAACTGCACCACCAACAGCACCGGCTGCTCCTTTCAGGACCTGCAGTGTGGAAGAGACTACAGTGTTACAGTGGTAACCATGGAGCGGGGCTGTTGGAGCCAGCCGAGTACACCTGTAATTCTGAAATCAGGTAAAAGAAGGGCGGGGCTACATGCACTAGTATATACATGTTCTAGTATATCTAACCCTTAGTAATGCCCACCTCTTTTTTAGCTATCTGTCCCCCTGCCAACATTACCGGACTTACCCAGTGTGGAACCAACGACATCACTGTCACATGGGACCCCAGCCCTCGCTCTGGCGTCTCGTACTTCCTGTTCTCTCAGCAGGACGGTGGGGCTAACGCTACCTACATCACCTCATTAACATCCCAAATGCTGAGCGGGCTCCAGTGTGGCTGGATCTTCACAGTCAGTGTAGCAGCGAAGGATAACTCCTGTATCAGTCACTACAGCTTGCCAGTGCAGCTCCGAACAGGTACGTAAACACCAAACAGGACCAACAGGGCATCACAGAGCAGACACACAGACACACTTCACAGGGCAATTTCTATCAGCTTCAATTGACCTGACTGCATGTCTTTGGATTTCTCTGAGGAACACAGAGCACCCAGTAGGAAACCCACACAGACACAGGTAGAACATTCAGAAAAGACCCAGGGAATTAAACTCAGGCCCCCCGCCAGGCCCCTCCAAGATGTTTAATGTTTCAACAAGAGTATTTTAATGCACTTTAACGTCTAGAATCTGTTTTTTTTGTTTGTTTTAAGCTCCCTGCTCACCATCAGGCCTGGCGGCTACGACTGAATGTGGAATGAGCCTGGGAAACCTAAGCTGGAGTGGGGGTGCGGGCACCCTTTTCTACACCACCACGTTAGTGAGCGATGAGGGTCACACTGCTTCCTGTACGTCTTCCACCTCTTATTGTGTGGTGAAGCTGGAGTGCAGCCAACGCTATACAGCCACTGTAATCGCTTCTACTGGCTCCTGTAACAGTACTGCCAACAGCAGCATCGAGTTCAACTCAGGTAACAAAATTATAACCTGGCTAGACTGGCACTGTTCGAGTGGTGAGATTGTTTCCTCAGGATTCCAGCCTGAAACATTATTCGGTCTCCACCATACTTTACAGTTGTCTCCTCACCTGTCATCTGACAATCCCCTTTCTCCCCTCATTTCTGCAGCCCCTTGCCTGGTCAGTAATTTACAGACTCAGCTGAACTGTACTACTAACACGTTGGCTGTCCAGTGGGCTGCCATTAGTGGAAAGCCAAAATCCTACACTGCTCTGGCTATCGGGACTGATGGCACACGGCCTTTCTGTAACACAAGCAGCACTTCTTGTACCATCCAGGGTTTACAGTGCGGCCACACCTACGGTATTGCTGTGCTCGCCTCCACCATTCAGTGCAACGTCCAGGGATCTGACTACCAAGTCCAGACAGGTAAGCACACACAAGACATGCCAAAAAATGTTAAAGAACTGATATTTATTTACTGGATTTAAACATGCTCATTAGAAGTGAAGGAAGCTATGATTTTTAAGCTTGGTGATTCTTATAGTGATCGGCAGTGTTGCACACCGTGATGGATATTTCCTCTTATTCTCTACATTTAGCTCCCTGTAAGGCAAACAACTCTTCAGTTTCTCTTGAATGCCGTACAAATATCGCTACAGTGGAATGGAAAACGTCCGCAGTAAACCAGACATACAGAGTATCCGCGGTAAATTCCACGGGTGGAATAACCGAGTGTGTGAGCACTGGGTCGTCCTGCGTCTTCAACCAGTTTGGCTGTGGTGAGACGTACACGGTCACTGTTACAGGGGTCACGCAGCAGTGTAGCAGCCAGCCCAGCAACACCATGGATTTAAGCACAGGTGAGTAGCCTGGATAAACTAGGTAAGACATTGACCCCTAAGAGTGATACCTGCATTCCTTATCACACTGTTGTCTCTCTCAGCTCCCTGCATCCCCACACAAGTGGAAGCAAAATACGACTGTGACACTTCAATCACTACCGTACAGTGGGACATCTCCCGCAGCGCTGAAAGTTACACGGTCTACGCATCAGGGAACCGAGGACACGAAGCCAACTGCAAAAGCTCAGACACGAGCTGTGATTTCCCATATCTTCAGTGTGGTCAGGACTACAACATCACGGTTATTGCTGAGCGTGGGGGCTGCAGAAATCTGGCCAGTCAGCCAATCACCGTATCTACAGGTACTGAGACACGGGGCTCTATAGAAGTTTAACCGTTGGTAAATGTAAATGTTTTTTATTCATCATGTATGTTTTACTCTTCTCTCTGTTACAGGTCCATGTCCTCACTCAGATCCTCGTGTCCTGTTGGACTGCAGCCGTAACTCTGCACTCATTTCGTGGACGCCGGGAGATGGCATTTTATTTTACAATGCCTCTGCAGAGAGCCTTGATGTTGGGGATCGGGTGAAGTGTGGTACAAACGGTACATCATGTAATGTGACGGGACTACAGTGTGCCCAGCTGTACCAGATCTCTGTCAGTGGGCAGGGCTATGTATGCCCTAGTCCAGCCCAAGATTGGGTGCATTTAACTACAGGTAACAGGTCTTGATACATCAAATATATCATCTATGCCCTCTATGTTTCATCAACAAACTTTCCCAAAAACATACTACTTTATGGGGGGATTCTGAAATAGAAACCTAACTAAAGCCTATTTAGTTTTGCTTAGATGTAATTTCATTAATGGATGGATATTTTTCTTCACTTTGGTCATTTTTTGGGCCCTGAGCTACTCAAATAGCTTACACCCATTCTCTTTACTTTAATGTTTGGTACAGTCTTTTTCAATAAGCACGCTTCTGAGTGTCTAATGTGCACACCATCCTCAAAAGTTACCTAGTTGGTGTAAATCTACACTCTTTATCACTATTTATTTGGCTACAAATCATCCACCCTAACTAGACCCTTTTCATCCTGTCCCTCTCTTGCAGGCCCATGTCCTCCGAATCAGGTGTCTGCCCAAGCCTTGTGTGACGTGAACACAGTCTCTGTGTCCTGGATGACCTCTCAGGGCTCTCTCTCTTACCTGGCTGTGGCTCAGGGCAGCAGTGGTCAGACGTTTACCTGCAGAAGTAATGGAACAACATGTGACATCATGGGACTACAGTGTGGACAGACATACGAGGTCCACGTCTCAGGAGTGGATGGGACATGCATAGGGCCAAAGAGCCAGGTCCAGCTGGTTAAAACTGGTAAGATGGAATATGGTTTATGGAATGGCCAGATTGGCACACTTGCATAAATACTCGTACATGCTGAAAGGAGATCATGATAAAGCTGTCGTAGAGTGTCCTTAAACTCAAAATCATGATTTTAAATGGGTGCGAAAGTGTAGAGACCTATCAAATGGGTCTGACTGAGGAGGCAACATTATCTTATAGGTGCAGTGCATCACTGTCTAGCTACAAAGCTAACTACAAAACAATAGGCAAATATCCATTATTTAAACTGAAATGATTTGAGATAATATGAGATATTTTTGAAGAGCTTCTTACATGTCTTACATGTAACTGAAGCAAAATAGCAAAAGCTAGATAATTTGTTGCTAGCTGACCTGTTAGCTACAGTTTGTGCTAACATTACTTGCACACATTTATAGTTTTGATTACTATTGAATAAGCTGCTTAGAATTTACTGATACTCATTAAGATTCAGATTCTGAAATATCACATTTTATACCCACGACCTGAGAGAGTTTATTAGCATTTAGCTCATTTAGCTTTCAGCATCCTGTCTCCCTTGTGACTGGTCTGCTAGCTGGTTGACCATGCGTACTAATAACCTTTAACCACATTAAACACTAATTATTATTAAATATTTTTACATATTTGCCCACTTATAAACAAATGGTTTACAAGTTTACAAGTAAACTGGACTGCTAGCTCCAGGCTGTTGTGCTTATGTAAGCTACATAAGATCTTTGGTACTTTATTTTATAAAGTAATATTTTGACATGTTTAAATACTAAATAGAGATACTAAGATGCTGATACACATACTTTCTGGTGTTAAGATGAAGTAAAGTGATAAATTATGTTCTCTCAGAACCTCTACACCACAAATTTTTTACTTAAACGACTGTTAGTTTGTGTCGGAATGAATTATATGGACATATATGACTCCATCTCTGCAGCACCTTGCATGCCTCAGAACGTCCAGACAACGCTGGAGTGTCAATCAACAGTGCTGAACATCACTTGGCAACAAACAGGAGATGCTACACGCTACCTGGGCCAGGTGGAGACCAGTGGTGGTCAAGTGATCTCCCGTGACACTGACAAACTTTTTTTGACTGTCCCCAACATTGTTTGCGGGCTAACGTACAACGTGACGGTGGTAGCCCAGAATGAGAAGTGCAACAGCAGTCGCAGTTCTGTACAGCAGGCCATTTCAGGTATGGGAGATATTTTTCTAAACACAGAGGAACCTCGATTTAACGGACCTCCATTTAACCAATTTTGGAAGCCTCACACCATCGCTGGATGTTATAGGTTTACATTTAACTATTAAGGTAGCTGTGCTGTGTATTGTAGCTCCTATGTAGCTCCCATTCAATAATTTCCTTCAGGATAAATACAGTATCTATCTATCTATTTATTCTATCATTCAATTTATGAGTGTAATTTAAATGTGGCTCTTTTCTGTACACATCTCTGGTCACAAACAAGGTCCATGAAATTACTTATTTTGCCATGAATTTATTAGGACCCTATGTATAATGTAATGTATAATGTGTGTGTGTGTCTCCAGCTCCATGCCCTCCTCAGACCATCAGTGCTGTTTTGGACTGTGTTTCCAACACTATCTCAGTGAACTGGTCCTCCAGTGTGCCTGGGGTCAGCTACGTGGCCCAGGCCGTCTCCTCTAATAGATATTACACATGCAACACCACAGACAATCACTGCAGCATGCAGGTACCATGTGCTATGACCTACAACGTCTCTGTGGTACCAGTTCGGAACGGCTGCACTGGAGCCAATTCAGCATTTAAGATCATTCAATCAGGTCAGTGTTTAAACTCATTCATTCATTCACTCACTCGCTCACTCATTTACACACTCGCCCACTCACTCACTCGCTCACTTGGTCACTCACTCACCCACCCACGTACTTGTTCACTTACATATGTTTTTAATTATGTGTTGTGTAATATGTCTGTGTGTTTAGCACCATGTGTGCCCACCCTGACGAGCGTGGAGATGGACTGCCTCTCCGACTCTGCCTGGGTTATATGGGATGAATCAGCTGGGGCGCAGTCTTACACGGCCGTGGCGAGGGGCATCGACGGGCGCCAGTATGACTGCACCTCCAGTGATAGTTCATGCGCAGTACTGGGCTTACAGTGTGGAAATCACTACAACTTTAGTGTCATAGCTTCTAATCAAGAGTGCAATAGTACAGTCAGCAATATCAAACAGTCTGAGACAGGTGAGACACCAAAAAATAATTCAAACAAGTGTCCCAATATCACTAGGTTGGTCACACTTAATATGTTAGCTGTAGCTCACTAATTATGTTAATATTTTGAATACGATCTCTCTGTCTTTCTCGCTGTAGCTCCGTGCGCTCCTGAGGGTGTGAACGTTTCAGTCGGCTGTGATAGCGGTACGGTCAGTGTACGATGGCTGGACAGTGTTGGCGCTCTAACATACACCACCACACTGGAGCGCACTGACGGCCAGACCTCCTGCTGCTCCCCACTTCCCAGTACAACCTTCTGTAATGTCACTTCCCTTCCATGTGGCCAGATGTATGTGGTGACGGTCACTGCAGGAGGACAAACCTGTAACAGCTCTCAGAGCATAGCTACGACAATACAGACGGGTAACGTCTTCGTTTATTGCTATATTTATTTATTTTACTGTATCTCACGTCTCATGAACATATTTCCTAACACTGGCTGTATGGATCTGCATGTGCAGCCCCGTGCCAACCACAGGGCCTGAACGCCAGCGTGAGCTGCACTGATAACAAGGCGAGTGTGTGGTGGAACAGCAGTGTGGGAGCTCAGTTATATACAGTGAATGCAGTGAGCCAGAATGGAGCGCACACAGATACCTGCGATGGATTCGATGGCTCTTGTGAGCTGAGTAGCCTGACATGTGGTTTAGAGTACACGGCCACAGTGACGGCACGACACAGCACCTGCGTCAGCCTTCCGAGTCCATCGATACGCCTCACAACAGGTAAGATTGAGCTCCGAGACTGACTGAGGCCAGGCCTCCCTGACAGGCACAAATGCGCAGGGTTTGCACCCTTGCCCTGTACATACTTACATTTCTCCAGATTCCTTAAATCATGTAATGATATTAAGCAAAGTAGATGAAGAAATATGTAAATCACTCACTTCATTCACTCGCCCACTCGCTCATTCACTCGGTCACTCACTTTCTCATACAGTCACTTGCTCACTCACTTGGTCACTCGCTCACTCCCTCACTAACACACTCACTCGCTCGCTTACTCACTCGGTCACTCACACACCCACTCACTAACTCACTCATTCACTCACTCATACACTCACTCGCTCACTCACTTGGTCACTAGCTCACTCATTTACACGCTCACTCATTTACACACTCACTCATGCACTCACACACACACACCCACTCACTCGGTCACTCACATACACACCCACTCACTAACTCACTCATTCACTCACTCATACACTCACTCACTCACTCACTCACTTACTAACACACTCACTCACACACACACCCACACCCACTCACTAACTCACTCACTCACACACACATACTCACTAACTCACTCACTCATGCACTCACTCGCTCGCTCACTCCCACTCACTAACTCACTCACTCACTAACTCACTAACACACTCACTCACACACACCCACTCACTAACTCACTCACTTCCTCACTCACTCGCTCGCTCACTCACACACACACCCACTCAATAACTCACTCATACACTCACTCACTCTCATGCATACACTCACTCACTCATTCATGCACTCACTCACTCACTCACTCACTAACTCACACACTCACTTGCTCACTCACTCACTCAGTCACTCACACACACACCCACTCAATAACTCACTCACTCACTAATTCACTCACTTCCTCGCTCACTCACTCACTCGGTCACTCACACACACACCCACTCACTCACTAATTCACTCACTAACTAACACACTCGCTCACTCATTCATGCACTGACTCACACACTCACTCACTAACTAACACACTCACTCACTCTCTCGCCCACTCATTTACTAACACACTCACTCATTCACTCACTCGCTCACTTAGAAATATGTAAATTCCTTCCATCTTTAACCATATTTGTCTTCATTTTAGTGCCATGTCAACCTCAGAACGTCACGCTGGAATTAAACTGCCATGCTCGCAACCTGTCTGTGTCCTGGAACAGAGGGTCAGGGGTGGAATTCTACACAGCCACGCTTCAGGACAGCATAGGGCGCTCTACTAACTGCCAAAGCCTGTCTGACCGCTGCACCATCAGTGGGCTGGCATGTGGAAACATCTACCATGCCAGCGTAGTTGCCTCGGACTCGTACTGCACCAGTCAGCCAAGCAACATCAAAAGCACAGACTCAGGTAGCAAAAGGTTAAAGGTTCGATCGCTCCTTCTTCCCTCTTGTGTTTTTAATAAAACATAATGATAACGTCCTTATCTGTCTACAGTTCCGTGCGCCCCTGGAAATATCCAGGCTCAGATGGATGTTCAGACTGGCACGGCTGTGTTGTCGTGGCAGGTGAGTCCTGGCGCTGTGGGGTACAAGGTCATGGCAGAGAGCAGCTCCGGACACAACGTCTCCTGTGAGAGTAATCAAACAAACTGTGAGCTGCACCGAATGGTGTGTGGTAGCAAGTACAACGTTACTGTCCGGGCTGTGGGGCGTGTCTGCAGTAGCTCCGCCTCCATGCATGGATACCTGGTGACAGGTGAGAAGACACCACGATGAAACTAAAAACATAACGTAGGGTCAACACCTCACAGCCACAAGTATCTACACTAGAAGTACACTCTACATCCATTAGCTCACAGTAAGAAGGTCCTGGGTTCGATTTCCAGGTGGAGCAGTCCGGGTCCTTTCTGTGTGGAGTTTGCATGTTCTCTCTGTGTCTGTGTGGGTTTTCTCCCACAGTCTAAAGACATGCAGTCAAGTTCATTGGCGATACAAAATTGCCCTGTGTGTGTATGTGTGTGTGTTTGCCTGTTAATGGACTGGCGACGTGTTCAGGGTGTTTCCTGCCTTTCGTCCTGTGAACTGCACCCACTGCATCCCTGACCACGATGAAGATGTTGTAAAACAGACAATTAATGAGTGATAAACTGGATGATTATTAACTGATTCCTGGTCAGGGGTGCTATGGGTCCAGCGCCACCCTTAAAGTCCGAGCAAAGGCCAGAATAGAAGGAATAATTTTCCCAGGGTTTTAACCTTGGGTACGGCCATTGTCTGTTGAGAATTTGGTATGTTCTTCCAATATGTTTGTGTATATTAATGGGTATTCTACCTCCCAAACTCTCAAAATAACATGCAGAAGGTGAAGTGACTGCTCTAAATTGCCCAAAATTAAATGAGTAAGTCACTGTGAGAGTGTCCAATGCAGTGGGATAGATCAGTGTATTGTCTAGGGTGTTTTCCTCAGTGTGTCCTGGTGGTGTTGGACCCACTGTAACCCTGACCAGGACGAAGGCGACAACTAAAGATGAATGCATGAATTATTAACTGCATCAATATTTGCACACTCTTTACACCAGCACAAACAATAATGTATATATTGTATATATGTGTTATACCTACATACTCTATTTTATTTATACTCATTTATTAGATTAGATTAGGTACGGTACCTAATCCAATCTTAGTCTAATCTAACCTTGTTTTCCGCTGTGTTCTGGTGTGCGTTCAGGTCCATGTGTGCCGGAGCAGCTGAGCGTGAGCTACGTGTCGCCCGTCGCTCTGGTCCAGTGGGATGTGAGCAGAGGGGCAGTGAACTACACGGTGCTGGCCGTCTCCCAGCAGGGCCTCCAGACGTCCTGCTCGTCCCAGGATACCTCGTGTGCCCTCAATAGTCTGAACTGCAGCCAGATTTACAACATAACGGTCAGAGCTTACAACGGTGTCTACCAGGAGGGCGTGTCGTCCACCACTTACACCCTCCAGACAGGTGAGGAGAGGCCACAGAGTAACGACATAGTAAACTGGGCCATAATGAATCAACAGGACATGCAATTCTTTATGTGATCTTTTCATCTATAACAACAGCTCTTCTGAGAAGGCTTCTCACAGGACTTTGCAGTATGTCTGTGGGAATTTGTGTCCATTCAGTCAGAAAATAACAGCATTTGTATAGCTGGGCACTGATGCTGGTCAAGAAAGCCTCAGTTGATGTTCCAGTTAATTCCAAAGCTGTTCAGTGGGGTCAGGGTCTCTGTGCAGGACACTGGAGTTTCTTCATGCCTTTATAGATCCTGCTTTGTGCACAGGGGCACAGTCATGCTGGAATAGAAAAGGGCCTTCCCTAAACTGTTGCTGCAAACTTAGAAGCTTGGAATTTCCTTCATATAATTAATTTATTACACCTGTTAGTAACTGTTGTGGCTAAAATGCATTCATTTAATTACAAGGGGTGTCCTAATACTTTTTGCCCATATAGTGTAAAAAGAAGGGAATATTTTACACCACTGTACTTAACTTGACTGTGTTTGCATTTTCCAGAGCCGTGTCCACCAGGCGGTGTGACAGGCCAGGCGGTGGGCAGTCGAGGCGATGTGTCGTGGGAGCCGAGCATCGGAGCTGTAAGCTACATGGCTGTTCTGGAAGGGGGACGAGGGGACACACTGTTCTGCCAGACCACAGAGACGTCCTGCAATGTGTCAGCACTACAGTGTGGAACGGTGTACCTGACCAAGGTCTCAGCCATCGGCGTCAGTCTTAACAGCTCGGCGAGTGACGGTGCCCTGCTGACCTCAGGTAAGTGTTGTTCTTTGATCAACAGTCAAATTAAAACAGTATTCAGAGGCTTGGACTCCTACATAAACACTGTGTCTGCTATTGGTTTGCGTGCAGTCCCCTGTCTGCCGGATCCCGGGAGCTTTGCCATATCGATGCAGTGTGAGAACGACTCGACGTTAATCAGCTGGGCCTGGAGTGACGGAGCGACGTCCTATCAGCTCACTGCTACTGACAACAATGGCTACCAGAAGACGTGCAGCACCAACCAGACCAGCTGTCAGATTAGGAACCTTGAGTGTGGACAGTCCTACAATCTCAGCATAACTGCCATCAACAAAGCGGGTGCTGTTACACAAGACACTGGCATCACCTTCCAGAGCCGTGAGTCTTATTTATGTTTGTTACAATAGATAGATCACCACTGGGACCTAGGATCAAGTCCTAGTGGAGTTACCAGCCTAGTTGTGCACTATATACAGATATAATTGGCCATGTCTGAGAGAGGGAAGGCAGGTGATCATCTACACCTACGACACCAGGTAATCATAAAGTCTAACATGACTCTTTCTTGACCTTCAGGACCCTGCATGCCCCGGCGAGTGGGAGTAAATCTGGACTGTGGCACTCGCATGGCGGTGCTGACCTGGGAACAGACAGCCGGTGTCTCTTATTATCAAGCTAGTGCCACCTTCAGGCCCGGAGGAGCAGCGATCCTGTGTAACTCCAGTACAGACAGCTGCAGGTTCAGTGAGCTGCAGTGTGGCGTGGAGTTCTCGTTCAGGATCAGAGCGTATAATGCTCAGTGTAGCAGTGAACCCAGCTCCTCTGTCTACATCACTACAGGTATTTCTATATTTTTAAATACTTTATCAGTGTCCAAAAGTATGTGGACAGCTCCCATGACTATGCATACAGTCCTGTCCACAGCCCCACTGAAAACTTTGGGATTGAACTTGCACACACTGTGATTGTAATACATAGATACCTGACCTCACAAATGCTCTTTTGACTGAATAGGCACACACACACACACACACACACACACACACTATGATTAACATAATAATTATAACTATAACTATTAACATGGTAGTACGTCTGAATATATAGTAATACTGTATATATTAAATAATAATAAGCATAAGAAGGAGATTAGCTAGGTGTGTATAAAATAATAATAATAATAATAAAAATAAAAGAATAATAATAGTAATAATAATAATAAAAACAACAATAATAATAATAATTAAGCATAAGGGGAATAGCTAAATATGTATAAAATATTAATATTAATAAGCAAGGGAATAGCTAGGTACGTATAAAATAATAATAATAATAAGCATAAGAAAGGGAATAGCTAGGTATGTTTAAAATAATAATAATAATAATAATAATAATAAGCATAAGAAAGGGAATAGCTAGGTATGTACAAAATAATAATAATAATAATAATAATAATAAGCATAAGAAAGGGAATAGCTAGGTATGTACAAAATAATAATAATAATAATAATAATAATAATAAGCATAAGAAAGGGAATAGCTAGGTATGTACAATAATAATATGTGAAATAAATAATTATACATGGGTATATATTTGTGCAGCCAGTCTGCAGATAATCAAGCGCTTTATTTCACTTAAATGTCTTCTATTTTCTTTTTCCTGAATTAAACAGAACCATGTCAGCCACAGAACCTCACTGTATCCGGCACATGTGAAGCCAACACGCTTCGTCTGAACTGGACGGCAGCCGCCGGCGCTCTCCTGTACACCGTCTCTGCTACCGGTAACCTGGGCTACATCAGCTCAGTCCAGACCAACACGTCTGCCATGCAGATGGACGTTCCCTGTGGTCAGAGCTACACTTTTACTGTGAAAAGTCAGAACGAGGGGTGTAACAGCCCCCCAAGCACCCCCGCAAAGTTCAGTACAGGTACAACTGCATTATTTATACACGTTTATCTATTAGCCAGGACATTATTGTTGTATAAACACAATATTATTCCATATTTTTTACTGAGTCCTTGTGCAATTCTACAAGAACAAGACAAAAACAGTCCTGTTTGGAATGCACAGACAAGATATGGTTCTAATCTCAGCTGTGAGGGGGTGGGGTGGGGTGCTAACAGCCTAGCCATTGGGACGTGCACTTGTCAGTGCCCTTCCGGTACCGGTCCCAAGCAGTATAAGAATGTGAATCACTGTTATTAATGTCAGGAATGAGTACACAACTCTAAGCCAATCAGAATCAAGCATTTGCATGGGTATATGTATGACATTTGACTGATCTTTCCGTAGCCCCATGCGTACCAATGAACGTCCAGACGTACGTTCAGTGTGAGGACAGCATGGGCTCGGTCAGCTGGGCTGTCAGCGATGGGGCAACGTCCTACACCGCGGTTGCTCAGGCAGAGACGTTAGGCCACGCCCGCACGTGCAGCACTAATGGAACAGCATGCACATGGACCGACCTGTCCTGCGGAGAGATCTACACAGTTTGGGTCATCGCTAATAATCTCCAGTGCAGCAGCGCCCCCAGTACCGCCACCACCATCCATACAGGTAAGAACACCGCATTTTTTGAATGGCAGCAGGTGTATTTTGGTGACATGATGACCAGTTAGTCATCTGACCTGACATTGTACTTATGTGCAGCTCCTTGTATCCCACGGATTATGAACTCCAGTATGGACTGTAACCTGAGGGTGGCGTCTCTGACCTGGCAATCCAGCCGGGCTGCTCAATTTTACCTGGTTAATGTTCAAAACAATATTGGCCATCAGGTGGCGCTAAGCACCAACAGCACCAGCACTCAGATCTCAGAGCTGCAGTGTGGACAGCAGTACTATCTGACCGTAGTAAGTGTGGGACAGTGGTGCAGGAGCGTTCCCAGCAATGCGTCTATCCTGCAAACTGGTACGTGCACACACGTCATCTAGCATCCTAGCTAGCAGAATAACGACAGGCACAAACACCATAAAAACGTTCATGAATTTAATAAATGTGTCACCCTGCAGATCCGTGTCCTCCCACTGCTGTCTCCGCTTCGGTGGACTGTTACTCCAACATCGCTGTGGTCCGCTGGACGCTATCGAACACCGCTGATCACTACACAGCCAAAGCCACGGGCCCGGGCGGCCTTTCTCAGACCTGCATGTCCTCAAACACAAGCTGTGGCATTGCCACTCTGCAGTGTGGGCAGAAATACAACATCACGGTCACAGCGTCCCGCCTCATGTGCTCTTCAGCACCCAGCCAGCTCACTTATCTTAACACAGGTCAGCTACACAACAATAGGAGTTCCAAACTAGACTACTGCTCACTACAGATCTCAGCTTGCTAGCTAGATAATTAGGACCGCATCATATGGCTACATAAGCCAAGAAATCGCTGCTGGAAAAACTACCTTAACAAGCGTAGCCTGTATTTTGGTGACCGATGAAGAGTTAGCCCAGTGACCAACATTGTTGTTTGTAAGCAATATAGTCATACCAGCTACTTACGTTAGCTGAATCAGCTATCAGTCATCTTTCTTAGAGCTCTGAACAGCAGGGTCAAGCAGCTAAACCGGATTACGACCAGCTTTACCAATTGTTCAACTGTTAATTTGAGTTGATCTGAGCTGCAAGGACAATGCTGTGTTAGCTGGTTACTTTTAACTCTCAGATTAGTTCTTGGCGAGATTCTGAACACCCCGGTTTGAGTCTCGGCTCTGCTACCGGTCGGCTGGGCCCCATCTAGCGGGCACAATTGGCCACCGTGTCTGCTAGTGCAGGATGGCCGGACTATGTGGGTGGGATCTTCAAATGCTGTGCAAGGACCCTGATCAGCAGAGGCATCTGTGCAGAACCAAAGAAGGGGTCCGATAGGACTGTGCACACATGTGAGCAGCAAAATATACCCTCATCGAATGCAATCAGGGATCCACAGCAGCGGAAGAAAAGGGAGAAAATGTTTAAATAAATAGAAAAAATAGAGCTTGCTAGCTAGATATGAGAGCTAAAATTAGATCATATTAGCTCTGCTTTGTAATTGTGAGCTAGGCTACATAATTACATGAGCTAACATCAAGAATGAGAACAAGCTAACGACTCTCTGCACATTATGTATATTATGTTTTTAAATCTATTTACCTGTTTGAATTTGTGAACTGAATAATCAGATACCCATAATGCTGTATTAATCAAGAAGGTCCTGGGTTTGATCCACAGGTGAGGCAGTCCGGGTGCTTTCTGTGCGGAGTTTGCATGTTCTCCCCGTGTTTCCGTGGGTTTCCTCCTACAGTCCAAAAAACATGCAATCAGGTTAATTGGAGACACTAAAATCACCCTATAGGTGAATGGGTGTGTGTGTATAAGTGTTTGCCCTGCGATAGACTGACGCCCTGTCCAGGGTGTTACTGTGTGCCTTGCGCCCATTGAAAAGCTGGGATAGGCTCCAGCCCCCCACCCCCCACCCCCACCCCCGATTGGATAAGCAGTTAAGAAAGTGAGTGAGTGAGTAATGCTGTATTATTAACATATCCATTCTAACAGCTCAGGCTATCATCCACATATTTTTGCTGCTGTTTCTCTCCAGCACCCTGCGTCCCGATGGGCGTGTCTGTGGCGATGGACTGCTCCAAAAATGAGGCCCGTGTGTCTTGGGGCAGCAGCTCAGGGGCGCTGTTCTATCGTGCCCTCGCATCAAGCCAGAACAACAGCATCAACTGTGACACCTCTGGTTTTCAGACCAGTTGCATCCTGGGTAACCTGACCTGCGGGGCGGCGTACACGGTTCAGGTGATGGCCATCGGGAACGAGTGCTCGAGTTTACTGAGCCAGCCAGTGGAGTTCCATTCAGGTACAGTGAAGTTAAAGGGGCCGTTTGTGTGTAGTAACTCGATTAAATTAAACTTTATCTTTACTGAATCTAACACACATACTTAAGTACTCAGAACGTGTTTTGGTCAAATCTCAGGCAGCTTTGTTTAATTTTTATTAGGTTTCTAAGTGCAGGACGAGCTGTATATGAGTAACAGTAAAATTATTTTTTCCCTGTTCTTCTCATGTTCAGTTCCATGCCGGCCTTCTCTTGGCTCTGTGCAGCTTAACTGCGACTCCCGTTTGTTCTCTGTGAACTGGAATACCAGCGAGGGGGTCACATCCTACACCGCTGCTGCTACTGCCTTCGGAGGTCAAGTGTCCTACTGCATTACACAACTAAACAGCTGTCAACTGACACAGCTGGCATGCGGTCAGGCCTACAACATCACTCTGGCAGCATCAAATGGAGTGTGCAGCAGCAAGCTGAGCGCCGCCCTGCAGGCCGTATCAGGTACTGCTAGGAAATGCTTAGTTCAAATGTTTGAAGGTGGTGGGTAGAATTGTGGTTTCAGTGTTTTGTATGCACGTACGCAATGCCCTTCCTTTCAGAGTCTGAGACAGGTAGATTGCATCTACACTGATCTGGCAGCAAGCGATGATTTTAATGAATATAATTACACTTAATGATACTTAATATTCGTTAATATATTCATTTTATTGGATCATACTGTACTAGCCAATCTGGCCAGCTTGCTTTGCTGACTAAGTGAACCACACTTCTACCAGACTGCTAATGACAAGGTTAACCATAAACATGTGTAAATTACACTAGTCCACTACAGGGGGATCCAGGGTTCGAATTCCCTGTAGTGCTATCAGCTTTGTTAGGCCTCTACATACAGACATGATTGGCTATGTCTTGGAGGGTGGCTGTGGCCCCACGATAAACTGGTGCCCTGTCCAGGGTGTGTTACTGCTGGGGTTTCCTGGGTAGCGACCCTTAGGTAGGTCACAAGCCGAAAAAAAAGGGTTGCAGAGAAAAATACCTTGAAACTCAACGTCTATTAAACTCAACGTCACTCCCAGAACCAACTGACACTGAGTTTTAAGGTACCGCTGTACTAGTAACTGACTAATATTCTTTTTTTCCCATCCTCAGTGCCCTGTCCACCCATGAGTGTGGTACCCAAGATAAACTGCCAAGCCAACTCGGCACACGTGCACTGGGATCCCAGCGGCGGGGCCGAATCCTACCAAGTCCATGCCCTCGGTACAAAAGGTCACACGACAGGATGCAACACTACAAGCACTTTTTGTGACGTGCCCAACCTGCAGTGTGGCGATGTGTACAACGTCAGTGTGGTTGCCCTTAGCAACAAGTGCTCCGTAACGGGAAACCTGGTTACACCACTGAGTTCAGGTGAGGTGCTGACCTGATAAAATATCTTTAAGTGCTCAATGCCAATTGTTACATATTTTAAGTGTTCATATACTTATGTTGCTGGGCGTACCAGTTTACAACGAATACACTCCTGTTCCTGCAGATCATGCTAAAGAGTTCTTCCTCTTCTTAAATAAATCTTTAACAGTCCCAGAATATTCCGTCATTCAGTGTTCATGTACTTTTCTTCCCACAGTGCCCTGTGCCCCCGTCCCCCTGAGCCCCACCCTGGACTGTGCATCTGGTGCAGTCACCACGTCCTGGCAGTCGAGCACTGGAGCCACGTCCTACACCGTACTGGCTCAGGACGCTACCGGCTCTCTAACATCCTGTAACAGCAGCAGCACAACATGTGTGTTCAGCAAGCTACAGTGTGGACTGACCTACAGCTTCAGCGTCTCTGCCACAGACGCCAACTGCAGCAGTGCAAACAGCCCCAGCGTCCAGCTGGATACAGGTGAACATGCAGATCCTTACTGTGGTGTACCTCAGGACTAGATTATTAGAGGTAGCTTGGCAGTTAAGGTACAGGACAAGTAATTGGAAGGTTGCTGGTTCAAGACCAACATCTGCCAGTCTACCTTTGTTGGGCCCTTGAGCAAGGCCCTTAACTTACAATTGCAACTTTAATGCTGAGAAGAGTCCACAGCAAGCCTCCTAGCATTACCACTGACCAGACCTGACTATTATTCCCAAAAGCCATCAAACTGACCATGCCAGAGCTGACAGTACTCATGGAGGAGGCCATGAAGGAGACTATTAAAAGAAATCAGAACAGGTATCTACATATGACGAAAAGTATGTGGGCACCCCTTTTAACCCCAGTTGCCTGCACAGAGCCCTGGTCTCAACCTAACTTGAATTATCATCCCAAAATCAGTGCCTGACCTCATTGATTCTGTTCACTAAATGGACACAAATGTCCACAGACACACTCCAAAGTCTTGCCGAATGGCTTTCCTAAAAGTGTGGATGATATTAAAGGGACAAATAAAGGGAAAATAGAGAAAGAGGGAGCAATTCACTATAAATGCACATGGATTTGCAATTGGAAGTCCAACAAGCTCATGCTCAGGTGTCCCAATATTTTGTCTATATAGTGTATATTTCCTTTATAACACTGCATTTTATTTGTGACTGCTTTAGTTCCCTGTCAGCCACAGAAGGTCAGCTCACAGATGGACTGCGGAAGCGCTACAGGGCTGGTGTCATGGGAGTCACGACAGGGTGTTTCGTCCTACCTGGTTCAAGCTGTGGGAGCTGACGGACACCAGACACAGTGCAGCAGCACCACCACTAACTGTTCATTACCCAGCATGAACTGTGGCCAGCTGTACAGCCTGGCTGCCGTCGCCCAGGACGGTCGCTGTAACAGCAGCAGCACTCGATTAAATCTGCAATCAGGTATGGGACTACATTACCCATAGTGCTTTGTCAGGAAAAAAATTTGTTACAAGCAAATTTCTAATGATTGTACAGAATGTCTTGCATTGAAGCATGCTGGGTATTGTAGTGTTAGAACATGAATATACACTACAACCACCCAAATTAGGGATGGCCTGTTACCACTGTTGAAATGGTTTGTGAGGTATTTTAGAAATTTTGGAGCAGTGGGATATTCCACTAGCACACAAGCGCCGAGATTCTGAACTCCTCGGTTCGAAACTCGGCTCTGCCACCGGTCAGCTGGGCGCCATCTAGCGGGGATAATTGGCAGTGCCTGCAGCAGACAATAATTTGCCACTGTGGCTGCTAGGGTGGAATGACCGGATTATAAGTGGGTGGGATCTTCAAACGCTGTGCAAGGAGCCTGGTTAGCAGATAGAGTCACCTGTGCAGAAAGGCATGGGCGAAAAGAAGGGGTCTGCTAGGACTGCTAAATTGGGAGAAAAAGGGGAGAAAATGAATCAATAAATAGAAAAAAAAAGTCTGTGGCTCATGTTTGCATATTTTTTCCTCCATCTGGCCCCCAACAAGTAAAGTTTGGACACCCCTGACCCAAATAATGGGCTGTCCGGGTCCTTTCTGTGCTCCAGGAGCTCCGTTTTCCTCCCACAGTCCAAAAACATGCAGTCAGGTTAATTGGAGACACTGAATTGCCCTATGGGAGAATGGGTGTGTGTTTGTGTGTGTCTGCCCTGCGATGGACTGGCGCCCTGTCCAGGGTGTTACTGTGTGCCTTGTGCCCATTGAAAAGCTGGGATAGGCTCCAGCAATTTCCCTGTGACCCTAATTGGATAATCGGTTAAGAAAGTGAGTGAGTGACTCAAATAACCCCTGTCCCTTCTAATATCCACCAACCTTTTTCTGTAGGCCCGTGCAAGCCGATGACTGTGCAGGCCACGCCGCTCTGCAGCTCCAGATCAGCACTCGTGACCTGGCAGAATGCCAGCGGGGCGCTGAGGTACCAGGTGGAAGCAGTGAATAAAGACGGGCTTTACAACAGCTCCTGTAACTCAAGTTCGCTCTCCTGTAACCTGGAGCGGCTCGTCTGTGGAACATCCTACAACGTGAGTGTGGTGGCCCTGGACGATACATGCAGGAGTGTGAGGAGCATCTTCAACCAAAACCTCTCAGGTGAGAGACGAGATGTTTTAGTGGCCACGTTCTGTGACCCTACAGAATCCTACATGCCTAAATGCTAATATGATATACACTATATGAGCAAAAGTATTAGGACACATTTACATTTTCGGCATTTAGCAGCCGCGTTTTACCAAAGCGACTTACAGTACTGTGACGGTATACCATCTGAGCAATTGAGGGTTAAGGGCCTTGCTCAAGGGCCCAACAGTGGCAACCTGGCAGTGGTGGGCCTTGAACCGGCAACCTTCTGGTCACTAGTCCTGTACCTTAACCACTAGGCTACAGCTGCCCGCACCTCTTCTAATTTTTGAATTCATGTGTTTTAGCAACAACAATTGCTAACAGGTGTAATAAATTTACAATATAAAGGAAATTATGTGCTTCCAACAGTTTAGGGAAGGCCCTTTCCTGTTCCAGCATGACTGTGCCCCTGTGCAAGATCTATAAGGACACGAACAAAAGCTCAATGTAAAGAAACTCAGCCTCAGCCCTACTGAACAGCTTCGGAATGAACTGGAACATCAATCTAAGCTTCCCTGACCAGCTTCAGTGCCCAGTAAAGCCATATAAATATTCTTTTGACTGAATGGGCACAAATTCCCACAGCCATACTTTAACTTTTAGTGAGAAGCCCTCTCTGAAGAGTGTCTGTTGTTCTAGCTGAGACTATCACATACTGTAGAGGTCACTCTATTTTAATACCATTAGTTTTTTAACTAGGATGTGCAACAAGTTCGTGATCAGGTGTCCAAATACTTTTGGCCGTATAGTGTAACATAAGTCATGAATAACACTGTGCATCCATTATTATCTGATCTAGTTTTGATTTAAATTAAATTCTAACATCTCTCTCTCAGCTCCTTGTTCCCCACAGAATGTGAAAGTCCAGATGAGTTGTTCTACCGGTGCCATGACCGTCACTTGGGCGGCCAATCCGGATGCCGAATTCTTCCGTGTAGAGGCGATGACTAGCAACGGTTCCAGCCTGTCATGTAACAGCACGAGCACAAGCTGCTCGATCAGCGGCCTGCCCTGTGGTTCATCCTACTCTGTAACTGTGAGAGCGGTCAGAGGTTCCTGTCAGAGCGAACCCAGTACAGCAGTCCCAGTCATGTCAGGTAACTCTCACCACTCAGAGCTGAGAAATACAGAGTATGATCAATAATTCAAACACACATGCTATATGCTTAAAAGTTTGTAGACACCTGTCCTAACTGTTTAATTCAGGTGTTGCTAACCGCCACAGGTGTATAAATCAATTACCGTACCTATAAATAAAATCTCCTATCTTTGTGGCAGCACCATGAATGTTGCCATGTGTTGGTGTGTATGAACTTCAGTAGCGTCCACAGAACCCTCACTTCAACCCTATTAAACCCATATCTTGGCACTTAGATGATTACAAGTGCCTTTTTCGACTTTATTTGGGCACAAATTCCCACAGAAACACTCCAAAATCTTATGTAAACGTCTCTCCAAATGAATGAAGTTCTGTTCTAGCTACAGAAGGGCTGAGAAACCTTTTTGCTGCCCATGGTTTTGAGATGAGACATCGGGCAAGCTTATACTCAGATGTCTCCATATTAGAATATTAAATAAAAATCCTACACTTATTGGTGCCCAGGCGGTGCAGTGAGATTCTGAGCTCCTGGGTTCGAGTCTCGGCTCTGCTACCGGTCGGCTGGGCGCCCTCTAGCAGACAAAATTGCCATCCAGTCTGCTGGGTGGGGAAGACCGGACTAAGGAGTGTGGGTATCAACGCTGTGTAAGGACCGTGGTTGCCCAGGGCGCCTGTACGGAAAGTGGTGGAGCGCAGAGATTGGGGCGTGGCTCTGTGTACGGGAAGACGACCTCACACACAAGTCCACCAAAGTATGGGTGAATAAGAAGGGATTGGTGGACTGCGCACATTGGAGGGAGTGTGTGTCAGCCGAATGTACACGCTCCTTAGACATCACTGGATTGGCTAGGCAACATGAAATGCTTGCATTTGTTCAATCATCCTTTTCAAATAATCAGTGCTGAGTCTTCCCCTATAATGCTTGATGGAATTGAATATTCAGACCCAAGAATTCCTCAGCTTTTCCAATGACCTGGTATGTTATCTGTGTGTGTGCAGCTCCATGTGTGCCCCAGGGTGAGAGTGGCAACCTCGACTGTGTGACCAACTCTGTCTGGGTGTCATGGCAACAAGCATCCGGGGCGGAGTCGTACCAGGTCCTGGCGGTGACGGCGGGCGGCGGCAACTACACCTGCAACAGCACGAACCTTTTCTGTAACCTAGCCAACCTGCGATGTGGCGCTCAATACACCGTTCAAGTCACGGCGCTGAACTCGTGGTGTGCCAGCGCACCCAGCAACACCTTCCAAATCAGGACAGGTACAAGAAAATGATACCACTGGAATTCATGCCACCACTTTGAGTCTTGGGGGCAGAATTTTCTACCCTGTATGATTCAAAGATAATGATTTCATTGGTCCATCTATTTCAAGTGCCCGTTCCCTTTTTAAACCACTCTGCTCTGATCCTGCAGGCCCCTGTGCTCTAACGGGCATCAGCGCATCGACGGAGTGTCGCAGCAGCTCTATAAGAGTCACCTGGCTCACAGAATCGAGCTCGGTGTTCCACGTGGCCACTGCCGAGGGGCAGGACCAGAGCCTTCTGGAGTGTAATGGCACAAGCACCTCCTGTGTGCTGTCAGGGGCGCGGTGCGGCATGCAGTACACAGTCATGGTCTCCGCCAGCTCGGACAAGTGCAACAGCCTGCGCAGTCCTCCGTACTTCATCAGCACAGGTACTGCATTTACAGAGTGATTGATTACAATTTGAACAATTGAGGATTAGGAGCCTTGCTCAGGGGCAAGTGGCAACTTGGCGGTGGTGGGGCTTGAACTGGCAACCACCTGGCTTCTAGTCCAGTATGTTAACCACTGAGCTACCACTGCAACTACACACTGCAGGAACGTACATATTAACGTGTGTTATTAAAAACACAAAGACACACAAGACAATCACTTTATCTTGGTCATGGTTAAGGTGGGTCTTGTTTCCTTGGAATTAGTGCAGTAACACACTCCGGATAGGATGCCACTCCATTGTGTGTGTGTGTGTGTGTGTGTGTGTGTGTGTTTGGGACAAAACTAGGTACTAGATTAGCAGTTAAAAGGGAGGGGGGCAGAAAAGTCCTGACTCATATATAATTGAGGTGGATATATATTACTGGTCAGGGTCAGGGCTGATCTGGTTTCACCAGGAAACACCGGGCATGAGGCGGGAATACTCTGAATAGGGCGCCAATCTATTGCAGGACTTTGGCTATCCTTCTTTTCCTCAGACATAGCCAGACACGTATAGACAACCGGACAGCCGATAGCAGACATCGTCAAATGGAATGAGATCAAATTGAACCACAGTGCTGCAAAAAACAGCTTTGTTTGTTCATATGTTTAGGAACAGGGACAAAAGATATGACTTGTGTATAATTGGGGTGGATATATTTCACTGGTCATGGTCACGGCTGGTCAGGTTTCACCAGGAAACACTGGGCATAAGGTGGTAATACTCTGGATAGGGCGCCAATCTATCGCAGGGCTTTGACCATCCTTCTTTTCCTCAGACATAGCCAATCACGTGTAGGTGACCGACCAGCCAATAGCAGAGATCCATCCAGGTTTGATTCTCAGCAGGACATGGGCTAGGATAATAGACTGCACCCTAGTGCACAGTAATTTTAGTGCAAATGTAAATGCATATTTCTTGTTCTTGTCTTGTTTTTTCAGCCCCATGTGCCCCTCAGAACGTGAGTGTAAAGCCATTGTGTGATACAAAGGAGATCCTGGTGTCCTGGGCTGGTTCCACTTTGACTCAGTCCTACTCACTAACAGCCACCGGTCAAGACGGCGATGTCCGAAACTGCAGTGGCTCCGCTAATAACTGCACTTTGTCCGGACTGCACTGTGGTCAACCATACACACTTAGCGTCATCGCTACAGCTGGTAACTGCACCAGCCCGGCCAGCCTGCCGGTCACTTTCCGCACAGGTACAACATGACACACCTAATCCATCTGCATGTTTTGGGAGGTAAGAGGGAACTGATGTGCCACCAGAAAACCTCACATGGACATGGGATGGACATGCAAACCTCAGTAGAGGCCAAACCTGGGTGTTCCGGCACCCTTCACTTCCTTCACTAAACACATTGATAAATCGATTCAGTCAGGACTGACACATATCTGATCCCTTGTATTTAATCATTGGTAGCATTTCTTTCAGCAGTGATTCCAAATTTCTAAATCGGCTGATGTGACATGAGCACCGGTGAGCAGAAATGCACTTTTTGTCCATTTTTAATTGGACAGCCATCTCCAGAACAAACACTTTCATTAATGTACTTGTTACTAACAGCATCCTTGTAGTTCCAGTGCCAAACATTCTGTATGCTATGTGTTAATTTAGCCAGACTTTGACGTGTTAAATGAATGATGCTGAAATATAAACTCTCTTAACCTCAGCATGTTATTTTGTCCCCAGCTCCATGTGTACCTAAGGTTCTGGCTGTATCCGTATCATGTAGTAACAGCTCTGCCAAGCTCCTCTGGTCCTCCAGCGAGGGATCGTTGAGGTACTACGCCTTAGCGCGCCCCTCACAAGGAAGTGAGCTTCACTGTGACACTGCAGACACTTCCTGTAACATTGCAGGACTCCAGTGTGGGATGGTGTATAACTTCAGTGTGCAGGCTTCAGATGGGACGTGCAACAGCTCCCTCGGTCAACCGCTGCAAAAAGGAGCAGGTAACGTTATCCTGCATGATGTAATACTGCATACTGCCCCAGTATATACTGCACACTGCATACCCAGTATGAATTGCATACTGCTCTAGAACATACTACATACTGTCCCAGTATATTATATTCTTCTATATCTCTTACTGCCCCAGTATACTTACAATTTCGGCATTTATCCAAAGTGACTTACATTACAGTTACATTATACAGTCTTAGCAATTGAGGGTTAAGGGCTTTGCTCAAGGGCCCAAAGATAGCACCCTGGCTGTGGTGGGGCTTAAACCAGCAACCTTCCGATTACTAGCCCAGTACCTTAACCACTAGGCTACGATATACTGCATACTGACATACTGCTGCAGTACAGTATATGCTGCATACTGCATTTTACCTCAGTACAGTTTATACCTCATACTACCCCCGTATACTGTACAGTATAATTCTGCTTCTTTTGCGTCTGTATCTGAATTTAATAATGCCCTCATACCCTTGATCCCTAACATCTCACCTTCTGTTTCTCCTGCTCCCTACAGCACCCTGTCCACCAGCCTCAGTAACTGTACGGCATCACGCTATGGGAAACACCACATTGGTCAGAGTGTACTGGAGTGCTGTGACCTGCCCGGCTGTCAACTACCTGGCAGAACTAACCGGCCAGTTCAACAACGACCCCTCTGCGCTCATCCAGGTTGCGTCGTATTGGACAGAAAGGACGTACTTTGAGTTCCCGGTGCCATGTGATCTCCGCTACTCAGTGGTGGTAAGAGCTGGAAACCAAGAAGTCAGTGGATCGCCATCCAGTGCTGTAAATGGATCTACAGGTATTGTTTTCAACTGTTCAAATCATCTTTGTTTTGTACCTGAAATGCTGAGAGTGAAATAAGTTTTACTCATTTCTCCTCACCGTAAATCTAACTTTGTTCTTTCTCTCTGTTTCTCAGTGCCCTGCCCAGTGCCAACAACCAATAACACAGGTCCTCAGCGCACCCACATGCTTACATGATACCAGATTGTGTACATTAAATGGTCAACATGAATTAATTTGGGGCATTTTTCTAAGATTAATTTATTTTGCAGGTCTTGTGTCTGGTCGTCGTAGGAGAGATTTGCAAGAAGCAGAAATACTAGACAGAGTAAATTATACCACAAGTAAGTGGACACCTAAACTTTACATCCATGTGCTTGTTTAATATCTCGATATGCATTTATATGGAGTTGCTGCCGCTTTTCTGGGAGACTTAATGGATACTGGAACACGTCTTCCATTTAGCCACAAGGGGCTGGGCTCTAAGGTTGGGTGATAACACCTGCTTACGGTCTGTGTTCTGTTTTATACACTGCATAATGTGATACTGCATACAGCCCCAGTACATACTGTGATACTGCCCAGTATATTATATTGTTCTATATCTCCTAATGTATACACTGCAAACTGACATACTGCCACAGTGTATGCTGCATACTGCTATACTGCATGCTACGTACTTTGCCAGTACACTTTATACTCCATTCTACCGTCGTATACTGTATACTATTTATATACTATTTATATACTATTGATACTATTAATATGTTTAATATTTTGATATGCATTTTTATGGAGTTGCTGCCACTTTTCTGAGAGACTTAATGGACACTGAAACACATCTTCACGTCTTCCATTTAGCCACAAGGGGCTGGGCTCTAAGGTTGGGTGATATCACCTGCTTACGGTCTGTGTTCTGTTTCATCCCAAAGGTTTTGGATTGGGTTGAAGGCTAAACTGTGTGCAGCCACTCAGATTCTTCCACATCAAAGTCTGACATTTACTTCCTTTGTGCAGAAAAGGAACTCCCCAAACTGTTTTATGCTGGAGCATTAAAATGCCTCTTCACTAAAATTGCGAGGTTCAAACTGATTGATATATTTTATAATTTGTCACTAATATAGTGCTAATATGTTATATGTATATTATGGTAGCTCACTAATGCTGGGATCCAAGGTTCGACTCCCCAGTGGTGCTATTAGCCCTTCATGCGTCTACATATAGACATGATTGGTGATATCTGAGGAGGGGGATTGCCGAGGCCCTGTGACAGATACTGTCTGGGCTGTGTTACTGCATTGTGCCCACTGACCCACAGCAACCCTGACCGGCTACAAATGAATTTCATTATGATGCTTTATAAGCATGTCCAATACTTCCAATACTGTGACAGTATACCATCTAAGCAATTGAGGTTTAAGGGCCTTACACAGGGGCCAACAGTGACAACCTGGTAGTGATTGGGCTTGAACCAGCAATCTTTTGATTACTAGTCCAGCACCTTAACCATTAGGCTAAAACTGCCCTGTGTTTATTATATTAATATTATAAAAATATGCAATTGGACCCTGGACAGTTTTGTGTTGTGCTCTATAATTATTTCCCCATTTTTTACTATCTTAGATGTGCTGCTGGTTCCTGAAATCAAGTTGGTGCAGGTGAAAGGGGTAACCCTACGTGTGGAGTGGGTCTCGGTCACCAATGCAACTTCCTACACCCTGACAGTGAAGGAAGACAGTCCGTCTCATCCCATCGAGTTGGTATTGACAGGGCAGGGCGAGTTCTTGGAGGTCCCGGACCTTAAACCCGGCACTCGCTACTGCTTCACATTGTCTGCCGAGAGCTCCGTTACTCAAAGTGCCAACTCACAAGCAGTGTGCACCACCACTGAAGTGCCCATGTAGATGATCTTACACCCGTACCTGGCCACAGTGTCGCACACACGTGTAATAAAAAAGCTTTGCTCTATCTGCTTTTAGAAATCTGTTAGAAATTTCTCTCACATTTCTGTAACTAAAATTGAATTTTGTTGATCCAGAATGTATCTATGCTACGTAAATACAGAGCTAATAAAATGCTTTTATCTTTAAATATTTTAATCCATAATATATTTTCTGTCTCTTTTGTGAATAAACACTTTGCAATAGTCACTTTTATAAAAACCATAAATGAAGAAATAAAGTAATGTGAACATCCTACTATAAGTCAGGGCTCGGAGTGATTTTATTCATTCATTATTATTTACACTGTTTCCATGCACACTAATAATCTAAACTATACTGTATGAACAAAAGTATTTGGACAGCTGACCATGAGCTTGTTGGACATTCTATTTCGGAAACAAACAGTATTAAAATAGTGTGACCTCTGTGTGATCTTTTCAGCTAGAATAAGTCTTTATATAGATTACTTTGTGTACAGGGACACAGTCATGCTACATGAAGGGGCCTCTCCTAAACTGTTGCTGCAAAGTTGGCGCATATAATTTCCTTCATTTAATTGATTCATTACAACTGTTAACAGTTGATGTGGCTGAAACTGAATTAAAAAAATAGAAGGTCCCAATACCTTTGTCCACATAGTGTAGCTATTATCAGATTTTTGAGTGTTCCTGTTTGCTTTTTTAAGAAACAGAAGAAAAAAAAACCTTTGTATTGGTGTGGACAGGGTCTTAAAATTCTCAATACAGAGAGTATAGACATCAGAGATCATGAGTATTGAAAACAGAATGAATTTTTGTTTCATACCAAGGTTTGGTTTGAGAACTACCACATTAAATCACATTCATGTTTTTACATTTAAATTGATTATTCAAAGCAACTTACAACTGTGACCATATGCAATGCAAGCAACTGAGGGTTAAAAGTCGTTGCTTAGGGGCCCAACTATGGCAGCCTAGTTGTGGCAGGGCTTAAACTAGAGTCATTCCTATCAATTGTCCAGTACTTTTAACCCTGAGCTTCCACTGACCTATAAGAAGAATGCCTTTGTTGTATGTATGCATATACTGTATAAGGGAGTGCAGTACTTTAAGTTATCTACCCGGTATATTTTAGCTTGTTTGGTGGGAACTGGGGTCAGAAAACAGGGTTAGTCATTAAACCGTGACCATGCCTAATGGCCCACGAGCGGCACTGTGTTTCACGGCACGACGGTCTTTGGTTTGATCCCCAGGTGGAGTGGTCCTTTCTGTGTGGAGTTTGCATGTTCTCCCTGTGTCTGAATTGGGTTTCCTCTTATAGTTCAAAGACATGCAGGTGATGTGAATTGGAGATACAAAATTGCCCACGACTGTTTGACATTAAACTTGTGAACTGATGAATCTTGTGTAACCAGTAACTATCTGTCCTGTCATGAATGTAACCAAAGTGTATAAAACATTATGTTAAAATCCTATTAAATAAATAAATAAATAATGGCCCAACAGTGGCTGTTTGACCCTCAACCTTCTGACTGAAAGCCTAGAGACCGAACACCAAAAAAACCAACACAAAAAACAAAGTTTATCCCTTATAACTTTGTTCAAATTTATCTAGTTCTTGGGTGGGGGTGGCACGGTGGCTTAGTGGGTAGCACTGTCACCCCACAGCAAGAATGTCCTGGGTTTAATTCCCAGGTGGAGCGGTCGGGGTCCTTTCTGTGTGGAGTTTGCATGTTTTCCCCGTGTCTGTGTGGGTTTCCTCTAGGTGCTCCGGTTTCCTCCCACAGTCCAAAGACGTGCAAGTGAGGTGAACTGAAGATACAAGATTGTCCATGACTGTTTGATATAACTGTTTGTGAACTGATGAATCCTATCATGAATGTAACCAAAGTGTGTAAAACATGACGTTAAAATCCTAATAAATAAAGAAATAAATGTTCAGGGGTGGACGCGACCATGACCTTGGCTGCTTGTGCATATGTATTGACGTTAGGCACAGCTGTGTGCGTGATGACGTCATCGCGGGGCGTCGGGCAGCAGGGGGTGGAGCGGTCAGTGATGATTAGTGTAGAGATTGTGAGATAGAGACAGAGCAAACAACACTGGTGAGAATGTGAGTTATTAATCACACTTTATCACTTCACACGCTGTCGTTATTATCAAACACAGCCCGGAGTACTGAGAGGAGCAGCTGACACGTCTGGGTGAGTAAATAAATCCGAAGAGTTTGGGGTTATACTGCAGCCACAAAGTTTAGCTCACTAACAAACTGCCAGCCTAGTTTTTAATCCTACCTGTTTTCGGTAAAATCCCGCCTTCTTTTGTGTGATTGGCTTAGATATTTTTTCCGGTGCGCTGATTGGACAGTTCTACATCCAGTCCTATTCTTCATCCAGTCAGAACAAACGGGGCGGGGTTTTACCGAATATGGGTGTGAAAAACACCAGCTAACTCGCTTGTTCATAATGAGTTTCTTCTTTATTCCTAAAGACACAGGAAAACAACCAAGTAAACTGGTTGGTTAAATATTGTTCTTAACAGCTTTATTATACTAGATAAATTGTGAACAAACATGTTTTTGAGTTCAGCACGGTTAATATTGGCAGCCATTATCAGACCTTGATGTATTGACATGACTGATCACAACAGCCCTGATAAAACCATAAGGTGCTTTTTAAAGTGTAAATAATTTATTAAAATAATGACTTCTACTGGTGTCTTTACTTTAAATACTGTTACAAACCAGTTTATGTCTGCACATTTGACATAAGAACATGAGAAAAATCCTCAGCAGGTGTAGGTGTTTTAAGCATCTTAGGGCTGGGCGGTATGACCGAAAATCTGTATCACGATATTTTTTAAGATTCTGACGGTTTCACGGTATATCACGGTTGTTTTATTTGTATGACTGGGACTTGTTATATGTTTGTGACTTATTCTACTGTCATAAGTACATACAATATAAAAAGTTTTAATTTCAGCATGTATATAATGAAGGTTTTGAGCATTATAAGGTTTGCTTGACCCCTAAAATGACACAATATATGATGGAATCAGTACACATGAAACAGGTGCAATATATACAATGTTTATTATTATTATTATATTTTATTTATTTATAATTATCCATAGCTCTCCCTTTAACAAATAAAACAATGCAAACTCCACTGTACACAAGTCCACAAAGTTGAATCAGTTTATCTAGACACAAGTTTGTAGAGAAAGTGACTTCTTTAGTCCGAGCTGGTGGTGAATACCCCAACCTTATATGCAGACGATTTGCATAACGGCCGATCACCGCCCATTGCATAACAATGAAACCTGTGATCAGGTCCATATACAAATCACAATGACCAATAATTACAATATATAGCTCCTATTACGGCGTTGTAAGATGGTGATCGAACAGAACTTTGTGGATCCACTGTACAACTTGACCACAGGTCTGTTGTAGAAAAGTGGACGACTTTAAATATCTCCGCTTCCAGTTCACTTATAACATTGGTTTATAGACTGACACGAAGTATTCTCACCCTGTAGGACAGACCTGGAATCTAGTGTTTTAATTATTGCTCTGAAAGCTTCTCTCTCAACTGTCTATAGAGGAATCGTGTACTTGCATATGTGGATTGTTACTGCGTTCATAATGTCGTTGTTTGCAACAGCCGTGCAGTATAAAGTGTTTTAGTCTGTTCTAAACTGCTCACACGCCTAATTTCTTTGGCAGGTTTGGTGGCTCGGTGGGTAGCACTGTCGCCTCACAGCAAGAAGGTCCTGGGTTTGATCCCCAGGTGGGGCGGTCTGGGTCCTTGCATGTTCTCCCTGTGTCTGCGTGGGTTTCTTCCGGGAGCCCCGGTTTCCTCCCACAGTCCAAAGACATGCAGTCAGGTTAATTGGAGATACAAAATTGTCCATGACTGTGTTTGACATTAAACTTGTGAACTGATTAATCTTGTGTAACCAGTAACTACCTGTAACCAAAGTATGTAAACCATGACGTTAAAATACTGATAAATAAATACAAATATAATTACCAGAATTAATCAGTTTAAGTGGCAAGGATGTGGGCGCTCGGATGGTGCAGCAGTATAATATGCTAGCCCTCAGACTACCCACCATCACTGAGATTCGAACCCTGAAGTGGTGCCGTCAAGCAGTTGGGTGACTACGTAGACAAGATTGGCTATGTCTGAGGGGGGGATTGGCCAAAACAGCCAACCATTGGGAGGTGCACATGTCGGTGCACTCTCAGTGCCGGTCCCAAGCCTAGATGGAAATAAAGAGGGTTGCGTCAAGAAGGGCATCCAGTGTAAAAATGTTGCCACGTCTGGTATGTGGACCAGAATGATCTCCTGTGGCGACCCATTAATACAGTAACAGCTGAAAGAGGTAAAAATAGATAAATAAATAAGAAGCAAGTATGTATTTTTAATTGACCTTGACGAGAGACCACTTTTTTCTGTACTGTTTATTAAAACCTGTTCTATTTTTATGGCCACACCAGTTAGACAATCATTATCACTAACAAGAAACTAAAAGTTCATGCCACAGAGTTAATTGATATTATAAAACTCAAGTAGGTAACAGTAGCATTAGGTATAAGAGCAGGTCAGAGTTCACACTCTTTTTCATTATTGTCTTGCAGACATTAGAACCCCCGGGCTCGATCTTAAAAAATGGAGGAGCTTCATAATCACTGTGCCTCGTGCGTAAGCCGGAGATGCATGTTTAAGCCCCAGCCTGGCACCTCATGTGACCTCATTACTTGTCCGCTGGTTTGCGGTGCTGTTTTTCATGGCTGTAAAGCGAACGAGCATCGGCTGCTCTGCCCACTAGAGAGGGTCCAGTGCCTTAACCACACTATCGGCTGCCCTTACACGCTGACCAGGTGCAAGATGGCGGAGCACCTGGAGGTGTGTCCTGCCGGTGTCGTGTGTTGCACGATGGAGTGGAACCGGTGGCCGGTAAATTATGAGGACTATCGCTCCTACGAGAGGTTAAGTCGGGATGCTAGCGAAGAAGAGCAACTCGACATGGCTCTTGCCTTGCAGGACCAAAGGACCATGTTGGCTTCACTTAAACTGGTCTCACTGATGCCAACTAACTGTCCTGAGAGGCAAAGCAAAATGCCTGCCATGGTCGTGGAAACTGCAGTTCCTGGGATACCCTTTGAGAAGGACATGGATGAGGCGTCAGCTGTGAGTTGCTCAAACAACAAAATTCTAAACGGGATTAATGGTTTGAATGAAGAGCATTATGGGGAGC
Organism: Trichomycterus rosablanca; assembly: GCF_030014385.1. Lineage (NCBI taxonomy): Eukaryota > Metazoa > Chordata > Actinopteri > Siluriformes > Trichomycteridae > Trichomycterus > Trichomycterus rosablanca. The sequence continues at coordinate 25,123,804 of NC_086006.1, read as the reverse complement.
TTTACCAAACTACAGTTGAGACAACCAAAAGCCTGTCAGCAGCTCTCAATGTTCTTATCCAGCTCAACGCCTCCAGTACACAATGTTCCACTACAAGTGTCGCACAGTCAGGATTAAATGGAGAATTAAATGAAGTGTTACCTATAAGGGAAGACAGTACGTCCAGCTGTAATAAAATAGCCAATGGACTTAGTGGCCTGAATGAGGAGTTGCAACCAGAGCAACACCAAACCTTGATGGAACTGGGGAGAAGCTTGGTCTCGGCCCTTGGCGCGTTAGGAGATGTCGTCAAAGGCTCTGAGCCAAGCTCAAATGGTGAAAGTCATCATTTAGAAAATGTAGAGTCTGCAGATGTGGAAATGAAGGATTGTACTCCTGAAATGGAGGTTGACATCGATGCAGTTGATGATAGAGAATCTTTAAATTCTTCAATCAGACCTGGAGATGCAAATGAGCAGAGCTCGTGTAACAGAGTCACAGCACCTATAGTAGAATCGCAGGAGCATCCCATGGACCTGGCTACGACAGACGATGAGTGTGTAGACCCTGCTGCTTCCTTAGAGTTTGTCGGTCCATTAATACCCCACAGACCAGACCTGAGACAGGACCGAGCCAATGTTGTAATGCAGGAGGCCTCAGGATCCCAGGCGCCAATTCTACAGCTGCCGGTTCACTCCCAGGCTCTGGTTGTTCCCAGGGATGGTGCGTTGTCTTCCATGGTGCTGGACTTTGAGGACAAGGCTTTTGAGAGAAAACTCCAAAACCTTCAACTGCTCCGCAATTTTATGCCGCTTGCACTTAACGGACGGAAGGGTTGCTTTTCAGAAGGCTTCACGCACCGACAACCTCCTTGCAAGATGGAGGACAAAAGTGTGGATACGTCTGATCTGGAGCAGGAACCTCAGGAAGACCCGTTGGGCCTCGGTGAGATCGACTTCACGGCTGCTGCGCTGCTGTTCTGTCTGGAGGAGTCACCACGAGCTCGGAGGATCTCCGATACGGTGTACGCCTTAGGTGGCTCACGGGTGGATTTCGGCACCCAGACCTTTACCTTTCCCGCCGCTATCTTGGCCACCAGCACCATGGTTGGCGAGGTGGCGTCTGCTTCGGCCTGCGACCGGGCTGCGCCCCGTCTCTCGCAACCCAGTCCGTTTTGCACTCTGCGGCTAGACTTGACTCTGGAGCAGCTGGTACCGCGACCGAGCTGGGCCCCACGTGAAGGATCCATGTTTACCTTCGAGTGCGGCCAGCTGTTCCGTCGAGAGGAATTCATATCGCACTTCCGCAACGTCCACGGCGACATCCACTCCGGGCTAAACGGCTGGATGGAGCATCGCTGTCCGCTTGCCTATTACGGCTGCACCTACTCCCAGAGAAGATTCTGCCCGTCCAGGCAGGGTTTAAAGGTCGTCCATGATAGCCACCTCAGGTCGTTTGGGGTGCAGCCTGTGATGGAGTCTGTGACCGAGCCTGGGTGTGATCGCCTCAGTGGCTTGCCCTTCGAGATCCTGCAGCACGTGGCTCGGTTCCTGGATGGATTTAGTCTTTGTCAGCTGTCCGTGGTGTCACATACCATGAGGGACGTCTGTGCTAGCCTGCTGCAGACCCGGGGCATGGTTGTGGTGCGGTGGGAGAAGAGGCAGTACCCAGACGGGAAGCAAAGCTGGCAGATAAAAGACAAGGTAAACGTTTACATTTAAGTAACAGTTGCTTAACATTGTGAATAAGAGTTGATTAAAGTAATGGTGACATGAGAGCTTAACAGTTAATGTAAGTGACCCACAGTTCCAGGGTTCAGGTGGATTTTAGGCACCCGCCCCATCAAAATCTCGCTTATTGACGATTGGCTAGTTTCACAATTAATTAGGCTAGCAAGTCAGGGATGGTGTGTACCTCTGTAACCCTATGTAAGACCGGCAGCAACTATTCGCCTCTTGTCGCCCAAATCTCTGGTCGCTTATCGTCCTGTGTTCACACCGGCAGTATCAGCAATGCCTGTGGGTGTTTGGTTGCCATGATTTAACTTCCACCAAGCCAAAACAAGCAAATGTAATGGCAGTACAACATACTTTACTGGCCAGTATCTACAAAGCCTATAGAAAAACATCGCTCGCGCTGTCTGTGCAGTCGACATGACCAGAAAACTGTTTGGTCATTGCTGTCGTCTATTTGCAGAAGTTTGACACCACAACATTTCTCTTCTATTTCTAGTAGGACCAATCATCTAGGAACCACAGATGGAGCATAGTGTTTCATGGTGGTGCGGATAATGCGCCTACCACTCTGTTCGGTTCTCTGTTCCACCACTTCGCTTTGCTGCCGGTCTGAACGTAGTGTGATTATTGCTTTTTAAGGGGGGATTGGTATTTTTCTCTCGCATTGTTTACAGGTGGCCCCAAACTCCCTACAACCCTTATCAAGTTAAAGTGTTTAGGCAAAGGTGAATAAAGTATTGAGTATGAGGAAGGGAGTTGATGGTTTAAGGCAGTGGTCCCCAACCACCGGGCTGCGGACCGGTACCTGTTCGGGGGTCATTTATTACCGGGCCGCACAGAAAGAATAAATAATTAGAGACGCTACATCAGCGATGAAAAAACTGCTTCCATTTCCAACACACGGGTGTTTATCATTTCATATCACCCCCAGGTGGAAGCAGCGTCTCGTTGCAGCGAACAAAAGCTCATTTGAAAGCAATGTAGTTATTCTATTTTAAATTTAAATCCCCCCCCCCCCACCAGTCCGTGAAATTATATCTTATATGAAATCGGTCCGTGGTGCAAAAAAAGGTTGGGGAACGCTGGTTTAGGGCGCATTCACATGAGAAGCGGCAAAACCACTTTTGCGCCAGCTGTGCCGTTGTTTTCTGTGGCGTGTGGCACACTTTTGCCATGTTGGACTCACGATTTTTTCTCTTGCCCCGGTTTGCCACTGACCTGTTTGATATGACAATCAAGCTGTACAAACAACGCGTAACGTGACTTATTGTACAACGAGTGAGGAATTCTACTAGGGGAGAAAACTTATGAGCAGTAATAAGAGGTTTAGTGTTTCTGTGTCGTTTTTTTAATACATTAAATCACAATAGGCTTTTTTAATAATAAGCGTTTTAGACTCGCACTGTGAAGCTGATTTTCACAAATTCTCAGAACCTCGAGCTGTAACACAAGTTTAAAAGTGTAACAGGAGAAAAATCCAGATAAACACAGATACAGGTGGAGCTTTCAGACTGGATTTAACGGTTATTCCACACAAATGCAGATTTGTGTCGTGGTCACTTTGTTGGCATTTTATCACACTGCTCAAGCCGAGCGCCATTTGCCACTTCTCATGTGAATGCGCCCTAAGTGTGTTATGCTCTTGCCCTGTGATTACTTCCAGTCCAAGATAAATTCTGACCTTTTCTGGACGTTTACAGCTGCTTATCCGTAAGAATCTTAAATAGCACAATAATGACTTGGTACATCAGTGCAACAACAGACTACGTCTTTCCCACAGGTGTGGCGATTCAGCACGGCCTTCAGTCCCGTCACCAGGTGGGAGTTGGCGGACATTTCCAGTATGGCGGATCACCTGAAGCGCTGTCCCTATAACGAGGTCCACAGGCAGGTGGAGGCCGTTCCACTGCCGTGCATGTGCACGACCAGAGAGCTGACCAGAGGCGGCCGCTCGCTCCGCTCCGTCCTCAAGCCAGTATTATAACCAACGACCCACTTTAGCACCTGAACGCCAGCGCTACACACTACCGTATCTAACCTCTTTAACCAGTAATATCTATCACTGTGTACATAAGAAGAGATATTTTTCGCTTTGATCTTGAGAGTATTTTTATAAATGGTGTAAATGGAATGGAAGGTGGATTCATTCTGATGTGGTGATGGTTTTAACTGCAAAGTTTTCAGTGTTTGCCCCTCCTCCTCCTCCTCGCAGTTAACGTTCGGTTTCTAAACAAATCTATAGAGCTGTTTTAAAGGGATTTGACCACAATGAGTAAAATTAAAAGGAATAAATTGTCAGTAAGGGTTTTCCTCTCAGCCAAGAAGTGTTTAGTGTCAGAATATTTCTTCTTTATTTTTGCACAGGATGTCAGTGTACCTGTTCTACCATAAAACGTCCATAAATCCACACTCTTTAACATGTCAATTTTAACACAAAATATGCATCATTATTTTTTAATTTGGGAATTTTACCCCATTTGTTCTCAGTTGGTCCTCTCTACTGATGCTGATCTTCCCTCCTGATTGAGGAGAGCGAGACTGACACGCCCCCTCCAACATGTGTGCAGTAGCCGACTACATCTTTTCACCTGCACGAGGCGAGTTCATATGCGGATCAGCTTTGTGTACGGAGAGCCACACCCTGATCAGCATTATTCCTCGACTCTGTGCAGGTGCCAGCAATCAGCCAGCAGAGGTCCTAATTGCTCCCTCCCTGTATGAACAACAAGCCAATCGTTGTTCGTGTGGCCGCCCAGCCAGATGGCAGAGCTAAGATTCGAACCGACGAGTTCGAAATCCCAGCCCTGGTTTGCTAGCGTGTTTTACCGCTGCGCCACCTAAGCGGCCAAACACTCATGATTCCCTCTTTTGGGACTACTCCTTACAAAATCTCATAGAACAGCTGAACCATAGAGACGAACCAACTGTCCAAAGCTCGTATGTACGAAGGTTCTTCAAAAGGTTTCCGCACTTTATTTTAACTCAATTTATTACGAATTTCAAAAACAAAGTACATCCCTTTTCTTGTTTTTCTATTTATTTATGCATTTTCTCTCTTTTTCTCCCAATTTAGTGTAGTCAATCTGTCTTCCGCTGCTGGGGATCCCTGATTGCGTTCGAGGAGGGTATACTTTGCTGCTCACGTGCCCTCCGACGCATGCGCAGTCCTAGCCTTTCTGCATAGACGGCCCTATCTGCTAATCAGGGTCCTTGCACAGCATTTGAAGACCCTATCCACTTAGTCCGGTCATTTACCCGACCCAGCAGACACGGTGGCCAATTTGTGTCTGCTGCGGGCACTGCCACCGCTAGATGGCGCCCAGCCGACTGGTAGCAGAGCCGAGACTCGAACCGGGGTGTTCCGAACCTCGGCGCTGGTGTGCTAGCGGAATATCCCGCTGTGCCACCTGGGCGCCCACATCACTTTTCTACAAAGTCACCTTCCGATGCATTTTTCCAGCGTCGTACCAACTTTTAATGCCATCAGCAAAAATGTGTTTGGTTGAGCGTGTAGCCACTGATGCAGCGCTGCTTTCACATCATCATCACATGAAAATCTTCTTCCTCTTAAAGCTTCTTCGAGCGTCCAAAGTCAGATGGTGCTAAATCCAGATTATAAGCGTTTCTCAGTCTCATAGACACGACCGATTACTCCTCCTCCTACTCTAGACCCTCACCGTTTATAACCAAAATATAAAAGTGAGGAAACTTTTTGAAGGTCCCTCGTATTAATGCATAGATGTCAGACATGCTGTTTTTCGAAACCAGAGGACAGAGAAACGTCCTGCATACCACCACCAACACTGGTACAGGTGGTTTTGATCTGATCAGCGCTCAAACTTGCATCCTTTGGGCAATACATCATCTTTTTAAACTGCAGCTGGACACACCTAAAGTGACCGACTGCCCTCAGCTGTACAAGTGAGATAGCAGATGTCACAGATTGACTTTAGTGTTTTAAAACAGGCAACAAGAATCAATGACAGTGTTTTTGTATCCCAAGCACGGACTGCTTTGGCATTTCTAACATCAGTTCCTGACCTTACAAATGCTGATAGCCACTCAAATCTTGTGGAAAGCCTTTCTGGAAGAGGGAAGCCTGTTGTAGCCTCAAAAATAACGTCTGCTTCATATTTATGTTCGTAGTTTTTGGAATTGGACGTCCAACAAGCTTATGGATGTGTGTCCATATTGTATTGTCGGTGACTTTTGTGTCTTTGGAGACCTGACTATGCAGACATGCTGATAGTCATCCTTCATTCTGAAACACAAAGCTTGAAGAGTGTTTTTTTGTTTGGTGTGAACTTGTATCAAACAATATCTTGACCATATACACCGATCAGCCATAACATTAAACCACCTCCTTGTTTCTACACTCACTGTCCATTTTATCATCTCCACTTACCATATAGAAGCACTTTGTAGTTCTACAATTACTGACTGTAGTCCATCTCGTTCTCTACATACTGTTTTTACCTGCTTCACCCTGTTCTTCAATGGTCAGGACCCCCACAGGACCACCACAGAGCAGGTATTATTTAGGTGGTGGATGATTCTCAGCACTGCAGTGACACTGACGTGGTGGTGGTGTGTTAGTGTGTGTTGTGCTGGTATGAGTGGATCAGACACAGCAGCGCTGCTGGAGTTATTAAATACCGTGTCCACTCACTGTCCACTCTATTAGACACTCCTACCTAGTTGGTCCACCTTATAGATGTAAAGTCAGAGACGATCGCTCATCTATTGCTGCTGTTTCAGTCGGTCATCTTCTAGACCTTCATCAGTGGTCACAGGACGCTGCCCACGGGGTGCTGTTGGCTTGATATTTTTGGTTGGTGGACTATTCTCAGTCCAGCAGTGACAGTGAGGTGTTTAAAACTCCAGCAGCGCTGCTGTGTCTGATCCACTCATACCAGCACAACACACACTAACACACCACCACCATGTCAGTGTCACTGCAGTGCTGAGAATGATCCACCACCTAAATAATACCTGCTCTGTGGTGGTCCTGTGGGGGTCCTGACCATTGAAGAACAGCATGAAAGGGGGCTAACAAAGCATGTAGAGAAACGAATGAACTATAGTCAGTAATTGTAGAACTACAAAGTGCTTCTATATGGTAAGTGGAGCTGATAAAACAAGGAGGTGGTTTTAATGTTCTGGCTGATCAGTGTATCATTTTAACATGTTTGTTTTCTTTATGTAGCAGATACTGTATTTCATCCTACACTTTACTGGACTCTGAGACTGGCTCAGTTCCACAGTTCCTCAGTACAGTTTTCTTCCTGCTATCGAGCGATGGGTTGCACTTTTCCACTTACCACCACAAGCACTTAGCAGCATGTTTCTTAGGACGTATGTAGCACTTTCCTGAACTCTAAGAACCTGTCTAGAAGTTTACATGCAGCATGGCTTCACGCCTGCGCTGGTGTATCTCCGTGTACAATCCATGAGTGCATGTCTGTATAACCGTAAGCCTTCGTGATCGTCGATCGTTCATTTCTGCTCGGTAATAATCCGACCCAGTTCAGCCATACGCCACATATTTGTGTCCTCATTCAACTGGTCATGATCAGATCCTGCTGTGCACGTGCTTTGGAACTGAGAAGCACTGAATGAAATCACCAACCAAGGCCACGTTTTCTGTTTATGTCTGTGTAATCCCAATGAAGGCCTTATAAACTGTTTGTGTTTGCAACTGTTGCTGCTGTTTAAGAAGGAAAAGTTTGCCGGACCAGCATGCTGGTGGAACGGAGTGGACCCCCAGCGTGGAGGTTAAACCAGGACGTCCTATAGGCTGGACATGCATGTGATTTTGGTTGTGTTGAATTAAAGAGCTTTTAGAAACCTTAACGATCTTGATGGTGTTTTTTTTATTTGATCTTACAATTGGGTCATTTGGGTAGCACTGTCGCTTCACAGCAAGAAGGTCCGGGTCCTTTCTGTGTGGAGTTTGCATGTTCTCCCCGTGTCTGCGTGGGTTTCCTCCGGGAGCTCCGGTTTCCTCCCACAGTCCAAAGACGTGCAAGTGAGATGAATTGGAGATACAAAATTGTCCATGACTGTTTGACATTAAACTTGAACTGATGAATCTTGTGTAACCAGTAACTACCTGTCCTGTCATGACTGTAACCAAAGTGTAAAACATGACGTTAAAATCCTAATTAATAAATAATAATGATATATTCAGGGTCACGGTGGGTACAGTTCCCTGTATGGAAGGCAAGAGGGCAAACCGTCATACACACACACACATATTTAGGGGGGGGGCATTAGTATCTCTACTTAACCTGACTGCATGTCTTTGGACATTAAGTGGGAGGAAACCCACACTGACACAGGGAGAAAGGACACACAGAAAGGACTCTGACCGCTCCACCGGGGGAATCAAACCCAGGACCTTCTTGCTGTAAGGTGACAGTGCTACCCAATGAGCCACCAAGTATAATTCAACATACATATGCTATATGGACAAAAGTATTGGGACACCCATCTAATTTTTTAATTCGTGTGTTTAGCAACAACAATTTCTAACAGGTGTAATGATTATATCAATCTATTATATAAAGGAAATTATATACATACCACTTTGCAACAACAGTTTAGGGAAGGTTCTTTCCTCTTTCAGCATGACTGTGCCCCTGTGCACTTAGCAACCACCAGACATGAAGAAAAGCTTGTGTTACACTTTAGTGGAGCCCTGACATCAGTCCCACTGAACAGCTTTGGAATGAACTGGAACATCAACGGAGGCTTTTTGACAGGCACAAGTTTCCACAGCCATACTTCAAAATCTTGTGAGAAGCCTTCTCAATAGAGTGGCTGTTGTTATAGCTAAAAAGATCACATAGAAATCATTATTTTAATACCTTCACAGGGCGGCACGGTGGCTAAGTGACACGGGGAGAACATGCAAACTCCACAGAAAGGACTCCTTCTTAAGGCGACAGTGCTACTCGATGAGCCACCGTGCCGCCAAGTATAATTCAACATACATACACTATGTGGACAAAAGTATTGGGACATCCCTTCTAATTTTTAATTTATGTGTTGAGCTACATCAATTGCTACCAGCTGTAACAAATCAATTATATAAAGAAAATGACATTCATAGTACTTTGCAGCAACGGTTTAGGGAAGGCCCCTGTGCACTAAGCAACCACTAGACATGAAGAGAAGCTCAGTTTAAAGAAACTCCAGTGTCCTGCACAGAGCCCTGACCTCAGCCCCACTGAACAGCTATGGAACGAACTGGAACATCAACTGAGGCTTTTTTTTATTTATTTTTTTATTTATTTATTTTTTTTACCCCTTTTTCTCCCCTTTTTAGCGCATCCAATTGTTCAATTAGCATCGTGCTTCCTCTCTGTCTATGCCGAACCCTGCCCTGACGGAGGTGATTGAAGCTAACCCGTATCCCCTCCGAAACACGAGCAGCAGCCAGATGCATCTTTGCCACCCACACATTGACGAGTTTGGCGCCACCTAGCGTTGCATGCGGAGAGACACACCCTAAGGGCACCCCCTCCCAGCTCTGTGTAAGCGCCTCCAATCAGCCGGCAGAGAACGTAATCGCATTCTGACAGAGAGAGACCCACATCCGGTTCTTTGTCCCACCCCCCACATGAGCAACCGGCCAATCGTTGCTCATATAGCCACTCAGCTTCGAACCGGTAAAGCAAGGCTGGATTCGATACGACGCTTCTCAGAATCCAGCCCTGGTTGCAGCGCGTTTCTTTTTACCGCTGCGCCACCTGAGCGGCCGATCAACTGAGGCTTTTTGACGGGCACAAGTTTCCACAGGCATACTTCAAAGTCTTGTGAGAAGCCTTCTCAGAGGAGTGGCTGTTATTATAGCTGAGAAAATCACATAGAAGTCATGATTGTAATACCTTTACCTTCAGTTTGGGCAAGAAGGTCCTGGGGTCGATCCCCAGGTGGTGCGGTCCGGGTCCTTTCTGTGTGGAGTTTGCATGTTCTCCCTGTGTCTGTGTGGGTTTCCTCCGGGTGCTCCGGTTTCCTCCAACAGTCCAAAGACGTGCAAGTGAGGTGAATTGGAGAATTTAAATTGTCCACGAGTGTGTTTGAACAAACAAATTTAGAGGAGTGGCTGTTGTTATAGCTGAGATCACATAGAAGACATGCTTGTAATACTTCCACCTTCACTTTAGACTGTTTGTGGTACTGGTGCGCCATCTAGCGGTGAGTAAAAGAAAAGCCCGTGAGTGTGCGGGAGTGGCGGATCTCTGTGTGTGGACGATCTGTGGTTTGACTGGGAACAGCTTTGCTAAAGTGACAGGAATATAAACCAACCCAAGTGCTTTATTCTAAATACTGCACCATGACGTTACATCTAGAATAAGACCTCACAAAAATAATATCAGAACCCCGTGTAGCTCCAGCTCTCGATATTTAACCACACTGGTTATTTTCATCTCCAGTACAGCTGTGATCTGTAATAAAACCACAGCTTCCTCACAGAGACTGGAACTCTAGTCCAGCGATGTTGTTGTTTAGATTTGGGGTGGTTCTCACCCCTGAGTGCTTGGATCTGGAGGTGTTTGTATCAGGATCCAGGCCTGAGATGGGTCACTGGGACCTGGATAAAGCGGTAAAGATGAACCCGGCCGGTTTGGTGCTGTCCAGCTGCGCCCCCTGCCTGTGGATCGGTGAAGTGCACCTGTCAGAGCCGTACACACACAAGTTCTGGTTCAAGTTCCTCAAGAGGATCGACGGGAACTATGTTTGGGAAGGTACCCGCAAGACTAGATCACTATTGTTCACAGAATAGTAGGGCTGCGTTTATATGTTTGGCATTTAGCAGACGCCTTTGTCCAAAACGACTTACAGTACTGTGACAGTATACAGTCTGAGCATTTGAGGGTTAAGGGTCTTGCTCAAGTGTCCAACAGTGGCAACCTGGCAGTGGTGGGGCTTGAACCAGCAACCTTCTGATTACTAGTCCAGTACCTTAACCGCTAGGCTACAACTGCTGGGGAAATAAAGTCTAATATACGGTTTATTACTTGTTTATAATACACAAGGTTCATCAGTTCACAAGGTAATATCAAACACAGTCATGGACAATTTAGTGTCTACAGTTCACCTCACTTGCACGTCTTTGGACTGTGGGAGGAAACCGGAGCACCCGGAGAAAACTCACGCAGACAGGGGGAGAACATGCAAACTCCACACAGAAAGGACTCGGACCGCCCCACTTGGGGATCGAACCCAGGACCGTTTTGCTGTGAGGTGACAGTGCTACCCACTTAGCCACCGTGCTAGTTACTGGTTACACAAGATTCATCAGTCAAAGTTTAATATCAAACACAGTCATGGACAATTTAGTGTCTACAGTTCACCTCACTAACATAACATAACATAACATTATGACCACCTTCCTAATATTGTGTTGGTCCCTCTTTTGCTGACTCGTCGAGGCATGGACTCCACTAGACCCCTGAAGTTATGCTGTGGTATCTGGCACCAAGATGTTAGTAGCAGATCCTTTAACTCCTGTAGGTTGTGAGGTGGCGCCTCCATGGATCAGACTTGTTTGTCCAGCACATCCCACAGATGCTTGACTGGATTGAGATCTGGGGATATCAGGGAATACCTTTACCATGAAAGGGTGTACATGGTCTGCAACAATGCTTAGGTAGGTGGGGTGTGTCAAAGTAACATCCCCAAAGCATCACACTGCGTTCGCCGGCTTGCCTTCTTCCTATAGTGCATCCTGGTGCCATGTGTTCCCCAGGTAAGCGACCCACTCTTCACAATGTCTAACGGAGTCCTGTGGTTTCTGGTACCAGGACATCATTAACAGTTCTTAAACTTCATACAGTGCATCCTGGTACTATTTTGCACTGTTGGACCCCTGAGCAAGGCTCCTAACCCTCAACTGCTTGAATTGTAAGGCACTTTTGATAAATCGTCTGTCTGCTAAATGTAAGTTGCTGTAACATTTCAGCAATGCAATGGACTGCATCGACCACTAGATGGCAGTGATTCCTTGAACAATACACAAGAAGTCACATATACAAGGCAGCCAAACATTCATGACATCGGTATCATCCGAATTTTGATTAAAATGATCATTATTAATGTCTTTAATCTGAGATGCCAAGAAGCTTCTTGAGTAAAATGTTTTGATTCTTTTGTCCTATAAACCCTTTTTTTAATTTATTTTGTTTATGCATTTTCTCCCTTATTAGCGCGTCCAATTTGCCCGATTGCGTCATGCTTCCTCTCCACCAATGCCGATCCCCGCTCTGATTGAGGAGAACGAAGCTAACCCACGCCCCCTCCGACACGTGGGCAGCAGCCGTATGCATCTCATCACCTACACTTTGACGAGTGCAGTGCAGTGCAGCTCAGCGTTGTGTACGGAGAGACACACCCTGAGAGCACTCTTCTCCCGTCTCTGTGCAGGCGCCATCAATCAGCCAGCAGAGGTCGTAATTGCACCAGTCATGAGAGAGACCCCATCCGGCTTAGTCCCGCCCATATCTGAACAACAGGCCAGTCATTGTTCATGTGGCCGCTCAGCCTTAGCCGGCAGGCAGAGCTCAGATTCGATACAATGTATTCGAGATCCAGCTCTGGTTCCAGCGTGTGTTTTTACCGCTGCACCACCTGAGCGGCCGTCCTATTAACCCTTTTTACTGGGTCTTAGTCATCCTGCGTTCCAGTAAAGACTTCATTCTTTTCCTGCAGGGTTTTTGGGTGGATTCCTCATGTTGGCTTTCTCTGAGTGTGGCAGCTTAACCAGGCATCGTTTAGCTGGAATCCATTTGACTTTTTCTTTCTAATACCTTGGCGCTGCCTTTGGCATCTGGCAGCTCGCTTAGACACATTTAACTCATTTTTTAAAAGACAATGTGCACTGATTGTGTGCCATTTATAAGCCAAGAGACAAGCCTAGATTTTGGGAGTTAGAACTAGAATAGGAAGGAGGCAGTGGGGACATATGGGTAATGCTTCTGCGTTATGGCAATGTACCTACATTACCCATTCTGATGAGTGGATTTAGCCTTTAAGTCGTTTCACTTATTGCTAACAGGGGCATAAAATCAAATATATGGTCATAAAAATCTCCACAGACAAACTTCAGCCATAAAAGGATGCTACTAAAGATATAACTGCTATATTTCACCATTAAAACTAACGAGTTCCTCAGATTTTTAGTAAAGCCAAGATGCTTGTTTGCTTGGTACTTGTCAGGGTTGCCAGATTACACCAATCAATAGACAAACATTGTGTTAATCTTTGCAGTTAATCGTTTTGAAACTGTTGGGCCCTTGAGCAAAACCCTTAACCCTCAGTTGCTTAGATTGTATACTGTCACAACTGTCGCTTTGCATAAAAGCATCTGCTAAATGCTGAAAATATATATATATATATCAGTGGCAGCTGCCGGTCTTTCAAAGAGGGGAAGCTCATTGTCGGCTTACATCATAAAATTTGTCAATTTATTTATATATAAATTCTGCCCTCTGTTCCTTTTCAAGAAAATGGCATGAAATGGGTTGCAGTTTGTCTTTCGACTTCACTCGCAAAATCCGCGATGGGACTGAAGCTCCTAGTGATAGCTGTCAATCAAAACGGGATTCAGCCTTTCGACTGATCCTCCAGTCATCTTGCAGAAGCTCAGCGTCCAGACCCTCCCACAGCTCCATTCACCCCCAGAGACGCTCAGCGTCCGGGGGCGGGACAAAATCGTGGCATTTATCCAATGACCGGCGAGTTTCGATGCAATGAAAAAAACCCTCCCATGCAGCCCCATTGAAGTGAATAGACGCTCAGCTTCTGCGGGCAAATGCATTGACGCTAAGGGAATGTACGAGAAGTTCGAGTCAGTCGATTTGTGATAAGTAGCTGATTCTGAACTCGTCTTCGAGATAAAAGTGTTCTAATGCATTTGTAGTCAATGAAATGTTAACACAACTGTACATATTTGACCATTTAATTTTTGACATTGCAGTCTTAGAGAAATCGCCACTGATATATATATATATTGTAGTGACACGTTTATTTACATAAATTCTTTCAACGTTTCACTTCATTTCTCTTTCTGTCACTTGTTTGGTTGTGTTACAGGTAACGGTCCTCATTACGATCGGGAATGTGTGTATGACCAGAGCAACATGGTGGACGAGGTGTACTGTCATCCCATCGGCCACTGGATTGAGGAGAGCGGCCATACGGACGAGATGAAGCACACAACGAACTTCTACTTCAGTGTTGCTGGACAGCAGGCCATCCACTTCTCCAAGTATGTAAGCACACATACACACACAACCATGTTCATGAATGACCTGAAAGGTGTTCAACCATGTAACTGTATTTAAAGAAAAGTATGGTGGTGCAACTGGTTGAGTGGGTACTGTTTACTATCTGTGTGGACTTCACTTGTCTTCAGTTATCTTTTACCTCCCAAATACATGCAGATGGTGGATTGGCAGCCTGATTTTTTTTCTTAGGTGTGAGTCAGTAAATAAGTCTGTGTGTTTCGTCCTGTAATAAATTGACACCATGTCCAGGGTTTACTGCTTCCTGCCTTGTGGTCAGTGTTCCTAAGTAGTCCTGAACCAGGATGATCACCTTTCTGATGTTAACAATCAGCATCTGTGGCTCTGATTTTATTACTATTAGTTACTAAAAGTGCAGCTCTTGTGGGGTGTTCCCAGTCTGCAGTGGTCAGTATCTATCAAAAGTCGTCCAAGGAAGGAACAGTGGTAAACCAGCGACAGGGTCATGGGCGGCCAAGGCTCATTGATGCACATGTGGTCCGATCCAACAGACGAGCTACTGTAGGTCAGATTGCTGAAGAAGTTAATGCTGGTTCTGATAGAAAGGTGTCAGAATACACAGTGCATCACAGTTTGTTGTGTATGGGGCAGCAAAAAGGGGACCAACACAATATTAGGAGGGTGGTCATAATGTTATGCCTGATCGGTGTACAAATGCTCCACCAAAAGTTTTGTGAGATGCCTTCTCAGAAGGGAAGCTGTTGTTCTAGCTAAAAAGATCACACAGCGGTCACTATTTTAATAGCTTTTTGTCTTTGAAATGGGACGTCCAACAAGCTCATGGTCAGGTGTCCAGATACTTTCAGCCGTATAGTGTTTGACTGTAGCTTTTTGCCATGTTTTAACAATGAACCACTACACCCTGCAGTTGGTGGGTCGGCAGTGATGCCCAGTTGCCCTGCACTGGTTTGGACAAATCCTGTGTGTCCCTACCTCGCATCTAGTGAACGAATGTTTGTTTGCTGAAGAATTCATTCACAGAATCACTATACTGTATCTTACAGATCAGCTTTCTTAGAAAACCGTTCTTTCAGACGTTGACATTGACTGGAAATGTTAATATCACAGACATTCCAGTCTTTACATCTCACCCTTTCATCGTTCCTGCACAGAGAGTGTAGAGAGAGAGAGAGAGAGAGAGAGAGAGAGAGATCATTCAAACAGGGTTTAGAAAAACATCATCACCTCGACAGCACGGCTCATTCTACCATTTAGAGAATTATCAGCCTGTGTGAGTCTTCGAGTCCCCGTCTGTCTGGCTTTTATGAAATGCAAATTGTGCACGTACATTAGTTCATAACATCGCAAAAATAATGAAGCCCTCAGGATGGAGGATTACTGGCTTATTAAACAGAGCACAATGACATCAAGACTTTATTTTGTTCCTCCGGCCGGGTTTCACATTCATAATCTGTGCTGTGTGTTCGGGTCTGGTATCAGCGAACCTTTAATGCTCTACAATCATAATGAAGCTGATATAAAAGCCCGGTCGTGATGTGAATAATCGATGCAAGTAGCATCAAAAACAAATAAATCCTGCAGCCTACTTGCTGAATTATTAATAACACCAAGATACACTATATGGCCAAAAGTATTTGGACCCGTAACCATGAGCTTGTTGGACGTCTCATTTAAAAAAAACAAATGAGATTAAAATAGAGTCCTCTATAGAACCTCTATGACCTCTTTAGAACAACAGCCACACTTCGGAAAAGGCTTCTTACAAGACTTTCGAGCATGTCTGTGGGAATTTGAGGCCATTCAGTCAAAATGCTGGTCAAAAAAGCCTTGGCCGATGTTCCGGTTCATTCCAGAGCTGTTGAGTGGTGCTGAGGTCTATAACCGAGCTTTTCTTCACGTCTTTATAGGGACACAGTGATGCAGGAATAGGAAAGGACCTTCCCTAAACTGTTGCTACAAATTCACAATCATACAAATATGCAATCATGTGGGCAGCAACAGTGGCTCGGTGGGTAGCCTCACAGCAACAAGGTCCCGAGTTCGATTCCCAGCTGGATACGTCCGGGGCCTTTCTGTGTGGAGTTTGCATGTTCTTCATGTCCATGACTGTGTTTGACATTAAACTTGTGAGCTGATGAATCTTGTGTAACCAGTAACTACCTGTCCTGTCATGAACGTAACCAAATTGTGGAAAACATGACATTAAAATTCTAATAAATTATGTGATCATACATGACATCAGATATACCATATGGACAAAAATATTGGGACACCCCTTCTGATTTCTAAATTCATGCGTTTCAGCCACAGCAGTGTAATAAATCAATTATATAAAATAAATTATATGCTTTCTAACTTTGTTAGCAACAGTTTAGGGAAGACCCTTTCCTGTTCCAGCATCCAGCAAGCTCTATAAAGTCATAGAGAAAAGCTTGATTTAAAGAACTCCAGTGACCTGCACAGAGCCCTGACCTCAGCCCCACCGAACAGCTTTGGAATGAACTGGAACATCAACTGAGGCTTTCTTGACCGCCACCAGTGCCCTAAGAAGGCACAAATCCCCTACTGACATGCTTCAAAGTCTGGTGAGAAGCCTCCTCAGAACAGTGATGGTTATTAAAGGGATGTCCACCAAGCTCATGGTCAGGTGTCCTAATACTTTTGGCCGTATACTGTAGATCCACTTCAGTTTTACCTCTTAAACACTTAAGTTTTCCTTTTGAAGAAGCCTCAACATTCTACCACAATCCATTCAGGACTCGTGTGAAAGCATTCAAGGTAAAAGCTGACGGCATTATTACTGTACTGAAGTGAATCGATTGTTACGTGTTTCTTGTATTTTGTTCCCCCAATGAACAGATTCCTTCTCTAGAGAGCTTTGCTGAGATTAATAAACACTGATTTCTTTCAAAGCTACTGTAAAAAAGGAGAAATGAAGGAATGAGCAGTTATTCCGCTTTACAGAACTCAACTGACCTCAAGATTTAAGAAAATGCACGTGAAGAACAAGCCTCGTTTAAGTATGAACGTACACATTTAGGATTTATAAAGCTTGTGTAGGGTTTTGTTTCTCACTATGGTGCTTATTGTACCCTGAACCACTTTAAAGCAGTTGGATGCAACATTAACTTTCTTATTCCGCTCAGAAATTTTGGAAATAACACATTTATCTTCACTAATGTTTCCGTCCTGAGAGAGAACGCCCTGCTCAGGTCCTGTTGTTAGTTGCCACATTGCTTTTTATTTCCAATCATTCTTTAAATGTAATCTGTTCTGTGTTATTACGGCACTGATCCGATCCCAGCCAGGTTCCAGTATTGCAGGGGCAGCGGTAGCTTAGTAGTATTTGGACACCTGACCATGAGCTTGCTGGACGTCCTATTTTAAAATCGAATTACTTTAAAACGGAGTGACTTCTAGACCAACAGCCACTGTTCTGAGGAGGCTTCTAACAAGACTTTGAAGTACACTGATCAGCCATAACATTAAAACCACCTCCTTGTTTCTACACTAACTGTCCATTTTATCAGCTCCACTTACCATATAGAAGCACTTTGTAGTTCTACAATTACTGACTGTAGTCTATCTGTTTCTCTGCATGCTTTGTTAGCCCCCTTTCACCCTGTTCTTCAATGGTCAGGACCCCCACAGAGCAGGTATTATTTAGGTGGTGGATCATTCTCAGCACTGCAGTGACACTGACATGGGGGTTGGTGCTGGAGCCTATCCCAGCTTTTCAATGGCCACAAGGCACATCGCAGGTCAGACACACATGCACACACCCATTCACCTATAGTGCAATTCAGTGTCTCCAATTAACCTGACTGCATGTTTTTGGACTGTGGGAGGAAGCCAGAGCTCCCGGAGGAAACCCACACAGACACGGTGAGAACATGCAAGCTTCACACAGAAAGGACCCGGACCGCTCCACCTGGGAAACGAACACAGGACCTTCTTGCTGTGAGGCGACAGCGCTACCCACCGAGCCACCGTGCCGTCCTTTAACAGTGTTTTAATGACACTAGATAAACTAAACCTCCCTTCTGTGTCTGTGCTGTGCTCACTGTGCTGAAACCTCTTCACCTGGAACAGTCCGTGGATGTCTGATGGCAGTGCACTTATCTAATAAATGTGATAAACGGGTACATAAAAGTGTGTTTTGACGCAGGAGATATCTGTTTCTTGAGAAAAGGAGGCCGAGCTCATAAATAGCTCGCGACGGCGATGGGACGCCGTCGGCTGAATCCACTGGAGAACGGCCAGATTCGATGTGTTAGAACTTAAATTGATTTGGGTCCCCGAGGCCGCAGCCAAGACGCCTCCTTACTCAGGATTTCCAATAAGTACAAGCAGAAATAAAGACACGGAGAGGAAAGTCATCAGTATTATTCTGATAATAACGGATTTTAGGATCTGTTATTTCTTGGGTGAATGCTCAGCATCAGATTCAAGGCAGTTTCTCTGCTAATTTGACAGATTTCAAAATGTAGCACAATCAGCTTGGAAAACTTAAACTTAGTTGTTTTTATTTATAGGAAGTGTTTTAATCAAATGTCTTAAATTAAATAAGGCCATTTAATATGTAATATTAGAATATTAGAATCATGGGGTCATGTAGAAATACTTTATATGGGCGCCCAGGTGGCACAGCGGGATATATCGCTAGCGCACCAGCGCCGAGATTCTGAACTCCTCGGTTTGAAACTCTGCATTACCACCAGTCGGCTGGGTGCCATCTAGCGGGCATAATTGGCAGTGCCTGCAGCAGACATGTCTCATTTACATTTTCAGCATTTAGCAGACGCTTTTATCCAAAGCGACTTACAGTATATAGTCAAAGCAATTGAGGGTTAAGGGCCCTGCTCAAGGGCCCAACAGTAGCAACCTGGCAGTGGTGGGGTTTGAACCAGCAACCTTCTGCTTACTAGCTCAGTACCTTAGCCACTAGGCTACAACTGCCCTACAACTGCTCTGCTAGGGCGGGATGACCAGACTATGTGGGTGGGGTCTTCAAACGCTGTGTAAGGACCCTGATTGGCAGATAGAGCGGCGACTGTGCAGAGTGCATGGGTAAAAAAGAGTTCCGCTAAGGGCTGCACGTGGGTCGGAGGAGGCGTGAGCAGCAAATATACCCACCTCGACTGCAATCAGGGATCCACCAGCAGCGGAGGACAAATTGACTAAGCCAAACTGGGAGAAAATGGGAGAAAATGCTTAAATAAAATAGAAAAAAAAGGAATTAAATGCTTCAAACTTTGCAGCAATTGTTTAGGGAAGGGCCTTTCCTGTTCCAGCATGACTGTGGGGTCTATAAAGACGTGAATAAATCTCAGTTTAAAGCACAGAGCCCTGAACAGCTTTGGAATGAACTGGAACATCAGTTGAGGCTTTCTTGACCAACATTAGTGCCCAGCCACACAAATGCTGATTGAATTTGGCACAAATTCCCACAGCCTTCTCAAAAGAGTGGATGCTGTTATAGCTGAATGATCACACAGAGGTCACTCTATTCTGACGTGAGAATATTGTACTAAACTTCCTCAATGTTTATCCACACCAGCGGTTACACATCACACTCCGCTGGCTCCGACACAAACCGCTTAATTACTACAACATCTACAGGACACACATTACTGACACTCAGTCGTTCCTCACCAGCGCCCTGATGTGTGATGATCTGTAATTTAGCCAGAGAGCAGAACGAAGCGTGTTCTTCCCTAAATCATCTCCGTGTTGTTATATGCTGTTGAATCAGCTGTTTAGCTCGTTGTTTATCTGCACGTGCACTATTTAAGGTCACCCTAAATGTGACCTGTCTTTTTTTTTTTTCCTTTTTTCCACCAATTTTCTCCCCTCATCTAGTCGTGTCCAATTACCCTGATTACGTCCTCTGTACTGATTCAACCCTTCACCGCTGACTGAGGACGTACAGTCCGGCACGTACAGTCAGTACAGACTGCATTTTCACCTGCAAGAGTCGAGTTCATACACCGACGGGCACTGTGTACGGAGGGCCACACCCCCATCAGCATTATTCCTCAACCCTGTGCAGGCGCCATCAGTCAGCCAGCAGGGGCCACAGTTGCACCAGTTATGAGGACCTATAATCCGACTTTTTACCCTCTAACCCTGAACAACAGCCGATCGTTGTTCATGCAACTGAGCTGAGATTTGATACGATGTATTTGAAACCCCAACTCTGGTGTGCTAGCGTACTTTACCGCTCCGTCACCTGAGCGGCTAAATGTGACCTGTCTGAAATAAGCAACTTTTTACATCTCAAATTGCATAAATAATTGGTAACATGTTCTCAAAACCGGGTAGTGAATAGGGTGGCCACTTTCATAACCCCAAAAAGGAGGACGTTAGACCCCAAAAAGGAGGGCAGGATCGTGTCTGAAGCTCACAAAATTAAAATCCTAATTGATATAATTGTGATGCAACCAAATGAACTAGAAAATCAGTCGACTTGTGATACTTTGGTACAAAAAGCATGAAATTTATCTTTCTTGCCCTTCCAAATGAAAGGGTGGTAAGCGACCACTCAGAGGCGTATGTTGTTTTTTATTTTGGCGTGTCCTCAGCGTGAAGAGTGATTAAAACTTAGTAATTAACGAGCTTTTCAGGGCTGGACGTTCCTCAGTAAAGTGGTGGACGTCCTCACAGATAGTGACGGCTTTAAACCAATGGAATACAAGTTATTTCTTGACGTGTTTGTAAACCAAGGACAGGCAAATGAATTATGATTGTTACAAGCGTCCGGTTAGCTTCCAAAGGAGGACAAATACACGTCCGTCCAGGTGCTGTGTCGGACTGCGGACAGGCACAGACTGTTTGCCCTAAAACTGGCCGTATGGACACCAGATGTTACCCCATACCTGAGTAGATATTAACCAATATTGGAACAGTGGTAGATCAGCAGTTTAGGAACTGGACTAGTAAATAGTCCAGTTCATAGCCTAGCGGTTAAGGTACTGGACTTGTAAGCATAAGGTTGCTGGTTCAAACCCCACCACTGCCAGGTTGCCACTGTTGGGCCCTTGAGCAAGGCCCTTAACCCTGAATTACTTAGACAATGTACTGTCACAGTACTTTAAGTCGCTTTGAATAAGGGTGTCTGCTACATGCCGAAAACGTAAAATGTAAATGACTAGTAATTGAAAGGTTGTTGGTTCAAATCCCACTACCCCCAAGTTGCCACTGTTGTGCCTCTGTGCAAGGCCCTTAATCCTCAATTGCTTGTATGGTATTCAGTCATAACTGTAAGTCGAATTGAATAAAGGCATCTACTAAAGTTCAGGACTTAACCATAATAATGACTAAATAATCAAATAACAGAACTAGGAAAAGGAATTAATAACCACTGTTTTATCCTGGTCAGGGTTGTGGGGGGTCCGATTCCACACACTCGCACTTAGGGTAATTTTAGTAGCTCCAGTTGGCCTGACTGCATGTTTTTGGAACGTTGGAGAAAACACACATGGACACGGGGAGAACATGCAAACTCCACACAGAAAGGACCCTGGACCTTCTTGCTGTAAAGTGACAGCGCTACCCGCTGCACCACCGTGAATTAAATTCTCATTTGAATTTAATTGTATATAAATACAGGAAACGCTGCATAAGTTTCTTGTTGTTTCGGAGCAGCTTTAATTACATTTAGCACTGGAAATGAAACCCTGCACTCATGAGATAAGCAGCGATGTGCTGGAGGAACATCTGTGAGATGCAGCGAGGGTTCCACCACATGTCATGCATTAATAAGAGCCTTTCATGAATAATTATAGCGAATAACGTGATATTTCATACATAAGGGAGTAAGAGTGCAGCCCGGTAGAGGTAATAAAATACATGAAGCTCAGATCTGTTCTAGCTCTTCAGGCTGTAATTTCAATCAGAGATCTAACACGACGAGCTGGGACTTCTGAAAGTGTTTAATAAAATTAATTATATACATCTCTGAGAAAGCAGATTCACTTTCTGTTAAGCTTGGTCTATTGCAGATGATTCAAGCTGTGCATGTCTGCATGTATTAAGGCCAAAAGTATGTAGACACATACTTTTTATTATATCTATCTCTATTAAGCTTAGGTTTTCCAGCCACACCCATTACTGAGTGATATAAAATACATTTCTTTATTATAGAAAGTCCTTTTCTGTACCTGTTTTTTGTTCTTAAGGAGAAGCTCCACTGGTCTGCACAGAGCACTGACCTCAACCCCATTAAACACTTAACTGGGATTAACTGGAAAGCCAGACTGTGGCAGGATGGGTGTGGTTCAGCGGATATCAGAAGTGGCAGTTACAAAATCATTTTCATGTGTTAGCATCCAGAATCACTGGACCAATGCAGTAGCACACCCCAGACAGAACGCCCAGCCTTCACGAGACCTTGGCGACCCCCCCAGACATAGCCAGAAATGTCTGTATGTAGATGCCCAACCAGCGATAGCTCCTGCTGGGAGTTCTGACCCTATAATTTAGTGGAAAGGGGGCTACTGTAATTTACTTATAATATCTAAAGGTCTTTATGTTTTTATTTTTTAATATATTTTGTTTATGCATTTTCTCCCCTTTTTCTCCTTTTTAGTGCGTCCAATTGCCCGATTGCATCATGCTTCCTCTCCACCAATGCCGATCCCCACTCTAATTGAGGAGAACGAAGCTAACCCACGCCCCCTCCGACACATGGGCAGCAGCCGTATGCATTTTGTCACCTACACTTTGACGAGTGTAATGCGGATCAGCACTGTGTACGGAGAGACACACCCTGAGAGTACTCTTTTCCCCGTCTCTGTGCAGGCACTATCAATCAGTTGGCAGAGGTCGCAACCGCACCAGCCATGAGAGAGTCCCTTCAATATCTCACCCCTATCTGAACAACAGGCCAATCGTTGTCCCAACCAGCAGGCAGAGCTGAGACTCAATACGATGTATTCGAGATTCCCAGCTCTGGTGTTCTAGCGTGTGTTTTACCAAGGTCTTTATGTTAATTGCTGCAAAACATAAAGGGACCAAAGACGAAAGGAAAATGTCTCACCTGAGGCCTGAATCATGAGTTTTGCTTTCTGGCTCAAATAAGCATCAATACCCGGCTTTACAAATGTTCTTTAGATGGAATGAGCACAAATTTACAGCGACACATTCAAGCATCTTTTAGAAAGGTAACAGTGGAGGCTGCTATAGCTGCAAAGAGAGACATCTTACCCCCACCCTTCAGACACAGCCAATCATGTTTGTATGTAGATGCTCAACTGTTAGATAGCACCACTGGGGATTCGAACCCTGGATCCCAACTAGCCTAATTCTCAGCTGCGCCATTCGACTGTGTAAGGTGAGATTGAAAGTGCTATCTGAAAAATGGAAGTGTTTGCACCATAGGGTGCACCTGGTTCTGTATAATTTGCTGCCATACAACTATATAACTATACAAAACTGGACTTTGGCAACGATTACTCACTAACCACATGGAAATGAAGCTATATTTGAAATAATTGTGACTTTTATTTAAATTTTGAAAGTGAATAACTGTAGTAAACTACTTCTATACCTACAAATAGTTGGATTTAGTTGCAGTTGTAAATCAACTTGATTTATTCAGCAGAACCAGTTTAAAAGAGTCATTTGAATAGAATAGAAGGCCTTTATTTGTCATATATACATATACACATGTACAGTACAACAAAATTCTTTCTTCGCATATCCCAACCTGTTTGGAATCTGGGGTCAGAGCGCAGGGTCAGCCATCATACAGTGCCCCTGGAGCAGACAGGGTTAAGGGCCTTGCTCAAGGGTCCAACAGTGGCTGCATAGCAGAGCTTGGATTCAAACTCTCAACCTTTCAGTTGTAGTCCAAAGCTCTACCCACTAGGATACCACTGTCCCTAAATTAGGTGGGGGAAAAAAACAAGATAAAAGAGCGATTGTTGACATTTATCATGCAGGAATGTAATGCTCATATTAGCTTTGTTCTCTCTGTACTCACTTTGCTCTAAGGACTTGGCTTTTGGATTTTAATGGGTGTTTAGTCAGGTGTCTGCTCAGGGAAATGAGAATCCAAAGGTTAAAGGGATCAGTCCACCTCAGAGAGATGTGTGCTAGCCTAATGACTGAACCTACAGCCCCGTTTCTCTCCTACCGCATTCCTCTATCGGTCTCCCGGTTCCAAAGTGAGAACTAGATAAATGAGATAAAACGAGGGAATGAAACCAGTAGTCTGGCTGCCAGACAGTCTAAAAATAGCTCCGACGGTTTTCTAACCACTGGCTGCACACAGCGCCTGATTCTTCTTTTCTTCAGTGATTCAGACTATTTCCTGTCATTACTAATCCTTACTTCTCTAATCAGCCGTGCACTGAGCTGGAAAGTAATGGAATGAGTCCATTATGGGTATTTAGAAATCAAAAGTCAAATATTTGTAGTCTATCAGTATTTAGAACATAGATACTTAATACTTTATCACATATATACAATATATTTTGCTTAAAATGTATGATGAGGCACTTGGGTGGGATCCCACTACAGCTGGGATTCAGGGTTTAAATCCCTAGCAGTAACTATTGGCCGGTCGGGCGCCTACATACAGATGTGATTGTCTATGCCTAAAGAAGGGGGTGGCTAAGGCTTGATAATTATAATAATAATGGCACCCACGTTGTGCAGCAGGATATTCCGCTAGCACACCATTTACATTTTCGGCATTTAGCAGACGCTTTTATCCAAAGCGACTTACAGTACAGTTACAGTATACAGTCTGAGCAATTGAGGGTTAAGGGCCTTGCTCAAGTGCCCAACAGCAGCAACCTTCTGGTTACTAGTCCAGTACCTTAACCACTAGGCTATGGCTTGCCATTGCACCAGCGATAAAATTCGCTAAAATTCTCGAATCTTAGCTCTTACCGGTTGGCTGGGCGCCATCTAGTGGGCACAATTGGCAGTGCCTGCAGCAGACAAAATTGGCCACAAAGTCTGCTGGGTGGGAAAAGACCAGACTAACAAAGTGGGTGGGGTCTTTAAACACACCAAGGACCATGGTTAGCAGCCCGAGGCATTCACACAAGGACTGGCTCGTCTGTGGGGTGGATGCTGAAGGGGATTCCGCATAATTGATGCTGGATGATCGATGGTGCCTGCATAGAGACGAAGGATAATGGAGATCAGTGCGTGACTCTCCATGTGCAAGACTGAGCCCCATATGAACTCATGAACTCGCCTCGTGCAGGTGAAAGATGCAGTCGGGTACTACACACGTGTCGGAGGGGGTGTGTGTTAGTCAGCATCAGTAGAAAGGAAGCATAATGCAGTTGGGTGATTGGACATGAATAGATTGGGGGGAAATTGAAAAAAACAGGTACTCATACAAACCCTGGTTTCCTGGCTTGTGTTTTTGTCCCTAACAGGATTTTTTCACGGGTTTGGCTGGGCAGTTGCCCTCGTCAGCTTGAGCATATCACCATAAAGCTGAAACATGAGCTGGGCGTCACGGCTGTCATGAACTTCCAGAACGAGTGGGACATCGTGAACAACTCAGACGGCTGCCGACGCGACCCTAAAGAGCCCATGACCCCGGAGACCATGATGTACCTGTACAGAGACTGTGGTCTGGCCTACGTATGGATCCCCACTCCGGACATGAGCACGGAGGGTAAGTGTGTGACCGTTCTTTAATCATATCTGCTGTAGAACTAGTTGTTGCGCTTCCAGCTGAATTGTTGAGCACAACCTCCTACTGAGTTCTCTCCTGTTTTACCCCTGTTTGACCCCGTTTCTACTCGGCGGTTCTCAGCAGGAAAGCTCAGCGATCAGAGCCAACATATAAATATTACAGACAGGTGAAAATACAAGTGCCACAGGAGACTCGAGCTGAGGGAGACAGAGAACGATAAGCTGACATGAACATGCTGAGGGGGAACATATCTTACTCCAATAATCATTCACATTAGATTATTTTCTCGTCTCCTGAGGCCAAAACACTGAAAATGTATTTGTGAAAGTGTTATTCAGCGCTGTACCTGCTAGCTCTTAAACACACTGGCATTATGATTCCTCATCTTTAAAGAATTTGCCCTGAAAAATGGTAACCAAGGCAATTTAGCATCAGCTGGGGCAAAAACGAAATGTACACAATTTTTAATACCTAGCCAAGATGTCCATGCTGGGACCCTGTTAACCACATACACAAATATACACTAATATACACCGATCAGCCATAACATTATAACCACCTCCTTGTTTCTGCACTCACTGTCCATTTTATCAGCTCCACTTACCATATGGAAGCACTTTGTATTTCTACAATTACTGACTGTAGTCCATCTGTTTCTCTGCATGCTTTGTTAGCCCCCTTTCACCCTGTTCCTCAATGGTCAGGACCCCCACAGGACCACCACAGAGCAGGTATTATTTAGGTGGTAGATCATTCTCAGCACTGCACTGACACTGACATGGTGGTGGTGTGTTAGTGTGTGTTGTGCTGGTATGAGTGGATCAGACACAGCAGCGCTGCTGGAGTTTTTAAATACCGTGTCCACTCACTGTCCACTCTATTAGACACTCCTACCTAGTTGGTTCACCTTGTAGATGTAAAGTCAGAGACGATCGCTCATCTATTGCTGCTGTTTGAGTCGGTCATCTTCTAGACCTTCATCAGTGGTCACAGGACGCTGCCCACGGGGCGCTGTTGGCTGGATATTTTTGGTTGGTGGAATATTCTCAGTCCAGCAGTGACAGTGAGGTGTTTCAAAACTCTATCAGCGCTGCTGTGTCTGATCCACTCATACCAGCACAACACACACTAACACACCACCACCATGTCAGTGACACTGCAGAGCTGAGAATGATCCACCATCTAAATAATACCTGCTCTGTGGGGGTCCTGTGGGGGTCCTGACCATTGAAGAACAGCATGAAAGGAGGCAAACAAAGCATGCAGAGAAACAGATAGACTACAGTCAGTAATTGTAGAACTACAAAGTGCTTCTATATGGTAAGTGGAGCTGATAAAATGGACAGTGAGTGTAGAAACAAGAAGGTGGTTTTAATGTTATGGCTGATCGGTGTATATTTGGGCCATACATGAAGCCCATGCCCAACTAAAACCCAGACACCCTGTATTCAACCAGTGTGAGCCACACCATTTCTCAAAACCAGTCCAAAACTAAATAACTTGTTTCTGAAGTGGCTGTAGGGTGACGTGCTGGCACAGCTGGTAGTGTGAGTGCTGCACAGCTCCAGGGTCCAGGAAACCTGTTTTTCAATATCCTCTAATCTAGTCATTTCTAATTCCCTACTGTTCCTGCAAACTTTACTGCATTCATGACCCCAACACTGGCTGAGGGGGGCTGGAGGCTAGTACACATCTTCTGTGATGTGTATGAAGACATTTGCATCTGTAAAATGCCCCCCTACCGGGCCTGGTTTCATCCCACCTGCCGAAAACACACCACAAGGACCTGACCGATCTGACCGTCAGCATAATGTGTGTGTTGTGTATGCTGCCCCCTGCAGGTCGTGTGCGGATGCTACCTCAGGCGGTGTACCTGCTGTACGGACTGTTAGAGAACGGACACACTGTGTATGTTCACTGTAACGCCGGGGTGGGGCGCTCCACCGCTGCCGTGTGCGGCCTGCTCATGTACGTGCTGGGCTGGAGCCTCAGGAAGGTGCAGTACTACCTCACGGCCAGGAGGGCGGCGGTGTACATCGACGAGGAGGCTCTGGTACGAGCGAAGGAGGACTTTCTGCTCAAGTTTGGACATTTACGTCCCTCTGTGTGCTATCCTGAAATATAAGGACACAAGTAATATCAAATAAAAATACTACGGTGGCCTTTTTGGCTAAAAAATATCTTATCGTTTTCTTTATTAGTTGTTTGTGCTGATTTTATTTAAAAACAGGAAGATTTGAGTCTATGGCAAATAACTGGTCAGCCAGTTGTGCACTTTGGTTATTGGACATCATCAGTATCCATTCAGATTGGCTACCATTAAGCTAAAAGCAATAGCTAACCTTATTAGCAAGCTAGCTACCATAATGCTAACTCATATATCATCTGATTTAACCAGTAGCCAAGTTTACTAGTAGACCAGCGAATTAAAGCTGTCTGATCAAATGTAATCGACTCTCCGTCCTTGTGAAAAACATACACCAATCAGCCATAACATTATAACCACCTCCCTGTTTCTACACTCACTGTCCATTTTATCAGCTCCACTTACCATATAGAAGCACTTTGTAGTTCTACAATTACTGACTGTAGTCCATCTGTTTCTCTGCATGCTTTGTTAGCCCCCTTTCATGCTGTTCTTCAATGGTCAGGACCCCCACAGGACCACCACAGAGCAGGTATTATTTAGGTGGTGGATCGTTCTCAGCACTGCAGTGACACTGACATGGTGGTGGTGTGTTAGTGTGTGTTGTGCTGGTATGAGTGGATCAGACGTGTCCACTCACTGTCCACTCTATTAGACACTCCTACCTAGTTGGTCCACCTTGTAGATGTAAAGTCAGAGACAATCGCTCATCTATTGCTGCTGTTTGAGTCGGTCATCTTCTAGACCTTCATCAGTGGTCACAGGACGCTGCCCACTGGGCGCTGTTGGCTGGATGTTTTTGGTTGGTGGACTATTTTCAGTCCAGCTGGGACAGTGAGGTGTTAAAAAACTCCATCAGCGCTGCTGTGTCTGATCCACTCATACCAGCACAACACACACTAACACACCACCACCATGTCAGTGTCAGTGCAGTGCTGAGAATGATCCACCACCTAAATAATACCTGCTCTGTGGGGGTCCTGAGAGAGTCCTGACCATTAAAGAAAAAAGCATGCAGAGAATCAGATGGACTACCAGATGGACTACAGTCAGTAATTGTAGAACTACAAAGTGCTTCTATATGGTAAGTGGAGCTGATAAAATGGACACTGAGAGTAGAAACAAGGAGGTGGTTTTAATGTCATGGCTGATCGGTGTATAGCATGGAGGTAAAACAAACCTGAGGACATCAAAAAATCAAATTATCATTCATGGCTCAATAAAAAAATCAGCCTGATTGTAATTTTATATCTGAATCTCATATTCTGTCGGCGTATTTATCCTCTCACACATTTAACACGCCCTCGTTCTCTTCGAGAGGTTCCTCACGTGGCAGCATTAGCATTTCATTGTCCTTCCTTCATTCATTCTGACAAGACGGCCATTTAAAAAAAAAACGAGGCACCTTCAGGCTGTTGGCAGCTCAGCCGTGCGTTTATTTGGCAGTTAGCGGCTGTGGTGTCGGCCACTTCTCCTGATTTAATATCCTCTTTGATTCATTTCTGAATACTCAACAGGGCTGCTATATTTAGCTTAGATATCACCGTTCCTCACCGGCTGGGGGGTGAATATGAAAACAATGTGACCTTTAAATAAATGGGTGGAAATTGTGTTACTCTCTTGGAAAGCTTTGATTCCCGAAATGAAAAAAAGGTCTTCCGGTGCATCTTCAGGGGGACGAGGAGAGTCATGTACAGAATAAAGTAGCTTGGGGGGGTAAAATGAACTGATATGAAGGAAACTGAAGTATTTAGATCCAATTTTCCCTTATTTTGTTACAGTACAGTCTTATTACTACTACTACAACTAAATAATAATAATAATAATGGCGCCCAGGTGGAGCAGCGGGATATTCCGCTAGCACACCAACGCCAAGATTCTGAACCCACCGGTCGGCTGGGCGTCATCTAGCAGGCACAATTGGCAGTGCCTGCAGGGAGGGATGACCGGAATATGTGGGCTCTCTTCAAACGCTGTGTAAGGACCCTGATTGGCGAATACATTTACATTTTCAACATTTAGCAGATGCTTTTATCCAAAGTGACTTACAGTATTGTGATAGTATATTTTCTGAGCAATTAAGGGGTTAAGGACCTTGCTCAGAGGCCCAACAGTGGCAACCTGGCAGTGGTGGGGCTTGAACCGGCAACCTTCTGATTACTGGACCAGTACCTTAACCACTAGGCTACAGCTGCCCTAGATTAACATACACTAGGTAGTCTCGACCTCGATATCTGATTGATTCATTTACACTTTCAGCAGACACTTTATCCAAAGCGACTAACAGTTTTGACTGAATACAAGTTTTGACTGAGCCAGTAAGGGTTTAAAGCATCGCTCAGGGTCCCAACAGTGGCAAGTTGATGGGTTTGGGGCTTGAACCGGCAACCTTTTGATTACTATGCATGCCAGTACCTTACCACTGAGCTACCACTGCACGGATAGAGGTGCCTGTGCAGAATGCATGGGTGAAAAAGGGTCCGCTAAGGGCTGCGTGCTGGTCGGAGGAGGCGTGAGCAGCAATATACCCACCTCGACCGCAATCAGGGATCCCACTGCTGGGCCCTTGAGCATGGCCCTTAACTCTCCTCAACCTTGATTATTTTATCCAGGCTTGGGACTGGCATGGGAGCGCACTGACAAGTCCACCTCCTAATGGTTAGGCTGTTCTGCCACCTCGCCCACAGCCAATCATGTCTGTTTAGATGCCTGACTGGCCAATAGCACCTCTGAGATTCATACCCTGGAACATTAAATAGACTATTTACCGCTACGCCGCCCCAGTGCTAAATAAATGAATTGATTAATGTTTATAAATTATATACAGGGGATTTTTTATTGATTGTTGTAAACAGGTCTTATGATGGTTCATTATTTATCCTGTTCATAAGCAGTGCATGAAGTAAATAAATGAAATAACTAAAAGATTATAAGCATACTGCTTCATCATTTTATCTCTCCGATCCTCCGTGGTGATCTGGATTTCACTCTGGTCGTCATGCTCGTCTCTTTTCCTCATTCGCGGTTATTTTGTTTACATGATTTGGGAACAATAACGCAGCTGTAATGGGCTCCTCTGTAGCTGCTGCACTAAGAGTTCCTGTTGCGATTATTACAGCATGTTGAAAGTTAATGATACTGATGTATATTAGTGTGAGTTCAATAGATACAAGATTGTAAAAAAGGAAAATAATTCTTTATCTCAGGTCGTTAACCTCGATGCTTTTATAGAACCAGAGACATTCGCTTTTACATTTTATTCTCTAATGTGCATTGAGTAGGAAGCTCGTAAACCTTTGTTAGGTACTTAAATTAAAGGTACAGTCAGCAGTTTAGGCTCTCGTGTAGTGTTTTCCTCTAGATCTAAAACATTTATTCATTTATAAATTACAATTTTGAAACAACATTTTGAATAATAAATCATTGAGTTGCTGTCTTAATAAACAAGCCCGAATTGCTTCTGCCAAGTACCAACCATGCCCATTAATGACAAGTTATTGGGTCCCCAATGTTAAGGTCAAACATTCAAGCCTGTACTGTTCTCTTGGTGTACAACATGTGACAAATCTCTTGCTTGACAGCTGCTGATAAAGTGTTTGTGGTGATACACTGTGTTTGATTTTCTCCAATGATATTGTTCCTAAACCTTTGTTCAGATGCAGTTTTGCAAACCTTAGTCTTGTTCATTTTGGGGAACACTGGTATGGTATCATTTGTAATTGAATATACAGTAGTTTTAAAACCATGGACCAAATTAGTATAATACAATACAAGTACAATAAATAGTATTATTCACATGATGAATTGAGGAACTGCTGTAATATTAGGAAATAAACATGAGATAATGATGTGATTTCACGCTCTGTTATGGCACACAGTCTGATCTTCAAAAACTTGCAAGGATTTGTAAAAATGAAAGGAAAGTAAACGTACACCTCTGTTTCTAGGAAAGTCTCCAGATCCATCACGACACTAACCGAGACAAAGCTGTTACAGATGATGAATGAATAATGCTCTCTACTACACATAAAACAATGTATAATTGGTTTAAATATGCAGTTTTCTTTTATATTTCAGCGTCTGCTTTTGACTCGGTTCTGTTTCATTTGTTCTTTTGTTATTTCCTATAAATCTCAGACAGCGTTGATTAGCACAGTATGTGAGTAATTCTTCAACAATAAGAACTGTTGCTTCACTTCGGCTACTGCGTCAGATTGTTATAATCAACTGTAGCTACATTGGAGGGACAAAAGTCTGAGTTAGTTTTTAAATTTTAGATGTTTTTAATATTATTTAATTTACATTTATATTTTCGGCATTTAGCAGACGCTTTTATATACTTACAGAAGTGCTTCCACAGTAAACATGACCTTACTCTAGTTTAAGCAGACAACAGTCCAAGGATACAAATGTGCTGAAACTTCGTTAACCCTGAAGGTAAGTGCACGTTATTGCTCAGCCTAAGTGCTCAGTGAAGAGGTGGGTCTTTTTTTCTATTTATTTATGTATTTTCTCCCCTTCCCCTGCATTTTCACCTGATTTAGCGTGGCCAATTAGTCTTCCGTTGCTGGGGATCCCGACTGCGTTAGAGCAGGGTATATTTGCATGCACCATGCCCCTTCTGACACGAAGAGGTGGGTCTTTAATCTTCTTTTGAAGACAGTGAGAGACTCAAATGTTCGGACAGACAGGGTAACATCGTTCCACCACTTGGGTGCATGTACAGAAAAGAGCCTTGATGCATGTCTTCCTTGAGTTCTGGGTGGAGGATCAAGATGAGCAAGACTAGTGGCTCAAAGGTTGTGTGGTCCATTTTTGGTTTTGTAGGCACCATCATTAATTTAAACAGAATGCAGCAGCTACAGGAAGCCGGTGAAGAGAACTATAATTGACTGTCAGATGGAGCTAAATCCAGACTATGAGCGTCTCTCAGTCTCTCAGACACGACCAATTACTACTCCTCCTACTACACCCTCACTGTTTTCAACCAAAATGCGGAAACTTTTTGAGGATCCCTCGTACTTACGTTTCAAAAAGTCTTTGTTTATGTTTTGTGCATGTTTATACTAGGTGAAGAGTGGCTGCAAATGTATTAAACACAACAAGCTTCTGACTTTCTCTGACCTGCTCAAAGTCGTCTGATGAAGTGCTTTAGTGAAAAGCATCAGACTCGAGGACTCAGCTGACCTTTTGTAAGGATGTCAAGCTATTGACACAGATACTTGACACTTAACAAGTGCTCACTTGCTTTTCAGCAGCATCAAGTACTAAGAAATTGTTAGGAATTAAAATTCAACTACGAAGGCAGTGGAAGGTTGCTGCTTCAAGCCCCACCCCTGCCTGAGTAAGATGTTAAACTTCTTGAGGTTGTACTTGGTCACAATTATACTCACTTTGATTAAAAAGCCATAAATGTAAAATACCCTCCCCCTACAGATACACAGCCAATCATGTGTCTGTGTAGGTGCCTGGCTGGCCGATAGCAGAGCTGAGATTTGAACTCAAGAGCTCAAGATCTCAGCTCTGGTTCAAGCTCCCCATCATAATAAAATCATAAATTTAGTAAACATACATTTACATTTGTGGCATGAAGAATTTTTCGCTTTTCCTTTTCAAACTGTGTGATTCTACAGCACAAGTAAACTTTGTATTATCTATTCACACCCCGGTGCCACTGGACCTAAACTGAATTTATGTTTGAGTCAGTGTTTGGTAAACACTCTCTATGAAAAGAAAACTAATGCTTTTCTGCATTATGAAGCAGAAAAGCACTCGGTTATTGAAATTTGGAATCTAATCTTCCAGAACGGAAATGTGCCGTGATTGTGAGCTTGGCTCATTCTGCATTACATTATCAGAGCTTAGCGAGGATGAATACTCACAATTTGCCCGCGAGCCGAACTGCAGCTGAAAAGCCAAAAAGTAAGTTGATGTTGAGGTGTAAAATTAGTTTTAACATTAAAACATCAGCCATAACATTATAACCACCTCCTTGTTTCTGCACTCACTGTCCATTTTATCAGCTCCACTTACCATATAGAAGCACTTTGTAGTTCTACAATTACTGACTGTAGTCCATCTGTTTCTCTACATGCTTTGTTAGCCCCCTTTCACCCTGTTCTTTAATGGTCAGGACCACCACAGGACCACCACAGAGCAGGTATTATTTAGGTGGTGGATAATTCTCAGCACTGCAGTGACACTGACATGGTGGTGGTGTGTTAGTGTGTGTTGTGCTGGTATAAGTGGATTAGACACAGCAGTGCTGCTGGAGTTTTTAAATACCGTGTTCACTCACTGTCCACTCTATTAGACACTCCTACCTAGTTGGTCCACCTTGTAGATGTAAAGTCAGAGACGATCGCTCATCTATTGCTGCTGTTTGAGTCGGTCATCTTCTAGACCTTCATCAGTGGTCACAGGACGCTGCCCATGGGGCGCTGTTGGCTGGATATTTTTGGTTGGTGGACTATTCTTAGTCCAGCAGTGACAGTGAGGTGCTGTGTCTGATCCACTCATACCAGCACAACACACACTAACACACCACCACCATGTCAGTGTCACTGCAGTGCTGAGAATGATCCACCACCTAAATAATAACTGCTCTGTGGTGGTCCTGGGAGAGTGGAAGACAAATTGGCTACACTAAATTGGGAGAAAATGCATGAATAAAATAGCAAAAAAGGTTACATGACCAACCATCGTGGTAAACAAACGACTGATTTCTTTTGCTTTCTTCTTTTTGTTTGCTTTCAGGTAAATCACTCCCTGTTTGTCAGTGGGCCTTTAATCTTTGAAGCCCTCTAGAAAATCATTTCTCCTTCACAAATGCAGAAATCAGATGTGAAAACGGGAGCGGCTGATGTGTTTGTTTGTCAGCACTGGGTATAAATTAAATATGACGTGTAATCTACCTTTTATTATAGGCAGCCTCACCCACCATCCATTAACGTGGAGGCTCACAGTCATATTTTACAATGATACATGGACATCACAGTCTTATCATCTTACTTTCCCACTC
Organism: Trichomycterus rosablanca; assembly: GCF_030014385.1. Classification (NCBI taxonomy): domain Eukaryota; kingdom Metazoa; phylum Chordata; class Actinopteri; order Siluriformes; family Trichomycteridae; genus Trichomycterus; species Trichomycterus rosablanca. The sequence goes on along the minus strand of NC_086006.1, from coordinate 25,088,985 downwards.
TCTCTCTTTCTCTCTCTCTTTTGTTTTTCCTCTCTGGTGAACAACCCTGGACTCGGCGTGAGTGGACACTGTTATCATCCGACCTAATAAAACGGTACTGATACAGCGAGAGTCCGACTCGTGTTCATTTCATCTGGTCTGCTGTGAAGTCCTTCCACATGGTCAGATAACAATCAAAGTCATTCTGGCTGAATTAGTTTTCTCTCTCCGTCTCATTTATTTATGATCCGCACGGGGGAGACTGAGGGAGAAAATGCCATTAAACACTGACTATTATTATATTATATTCAGAAGAGCTCACATGTTTAAATACACCAATAATAGATACACACCAAGCAGACTTAACATTAAAACCACCCACCTTCCTCTGTTCGAAACTTGGTGTTGACACCGGTCGGCTGGGCGCCATCTGGTGGGCATAATTGGCAGTGCCTGCAGCAGATACTAACTGGCCACTGTCTTTGCAGGGTGGAGGCCGGACTGTGTGTGGGTGGATGGGTCTTCATACGCTGTGTAAGGACCCTGATTCGCGGAAGAGACGCCTGTGCAGAATGCAGGGACGAGAAGAGGAAGGCTGTACACGTGTCGGAGGAGGCGTGTACAGTGTCGTGCTCTCCTCGGATGCAATCTGGTATCTCTCAGCAGCGGAAGACAAACTTGAGTGCATATGGGGAGAAAAAAAAAAAAACACCCACCTGATATAAGGGCTCAGACCCGCAGAGACATCTCCACAAGACATCTGATTGTATTGTATCTGGTTACCAGCAGGTCCTTTAACTTGTGTATGTTGTGAGGTGCATCCTGGTTCATCTCTTCCGCAGGTAAACCGTCCACATGTGTCAAACCATTCACACGATGAACCTTTTTTTATTGTTTTAGATAAAATATCAAGGTGTCCATACACTTTTGGTGACATGTCCTTCTCCTCTGACCTTTGTGTTATAACAGAGGTGCTCATTTTAGTAATAGTTACTCAAAGAACCTGTCTCCTCCTCTGAATGTTAACAACCCCAACACCCCTAACCATTACCTTGGTTCAGGGCTATGCTCGAAAACACGAGGGATCTTCAAAAAGTTTCCGCACTTTTATATTTCCATTGGTAACAGTAAAGGTGGGAGGAGGAGTAATTAGTCGTGTCTGAGAGACTGAGAGACACTTATAGTCCATATTAGCACCATCAGAAGCTTTAAGGGGAAGAAGATTTTCATGGGATGATGATGTGAAAGCAGCGGTGCATCAGTGGCTACGTGCTCGACCAAAAACATTTTTTGCTGATGGCATTAAAAATGAATTGCAATGGAAGGTGACTACGTAGAAAAGTGATGAACATAGGCTTACATTCTCATGTACGTCAGTTATCTCCCCTTTAAACTCCCTCCTTCATACAATAAACTGGAAGCTTTACTTTGACTGTGTGTTTTTGGTGAGTTTCTTTCTGTGTACACTCAGGTTTTGCAGAGCTTTTTCTCTCAAACTCATAGCAGCAAATGACACTGGAGTAATGGATCAGAGCACCAAGATTTCTTCAAGATCTCCTGCTTTTCTAACAGATTGTAAAGTTCAGATGCCTGCATGATTATTGCTTTTAACAATGCAGCGGAGTTAGCATAGGCACTATTCTTGTATACAGCACCTTTCATACAACAGTAGTGCTTTACAGGACAGAACGGCACAAATACAGTAATTCTAATAAAATAATAAAAAGAAATGAATAATGAATCAAACAAAAAGAATCAGGTGAATGAATGAATGAAAGAATACACTACAAAGCATCAAGTCACTGATGCCCCGGGATTTTAAGCAGATCGTGGTGAATTCGGAGCTCATTTCCAATTCCTAAACACACGTACAGGAAAGTTCAGAGCTCATTACTGGGTATGGAAAGTCTTTTTTCTTTTGTCTTTTGTCAGTTTAGAGGTCATTCTTTATAGTGAAGAAAAAAAAGTTCCTTCTTCAATCAGATTAAACAATAAAAGCAAAAGCAGTATGACCTCTCCATCATTTAGGGTCCGCAAAACCGAACTGAAAAGTAAGAGCTATTTACAGGGTATGGGAAGTCTCTGAAAATCCAGGGGTCATGCTATGTACTATTTTGTCTTCAAAACGACCAGTTCAGAGGTCATTCAGTATGTTTAGGAAAACCTTAAGGGGAGAAAGATTGAGAAAAAAGTTCCTTCTTCTATCAGATTAAAGAATAAAAGCATCAGCAGTATGACAGCTCCATCATTTAGCGACAGAAGAACAGAAGGTCAAAACACCAGTGCTGAGAACTTAAAAACATCTACCCTAATTCCACCAAAACCTTGTACCTGAACTCTGTTCAAATGGTTATAAAATTATTAGTTTTAAAATAGGATCATTCCTAGGATCATCATTTTAGAACATCCAGTTCAGAGGTCATTTATTATTATAAAGAAACTTTAAGATAAGAGAAGAAAGACTAAGAAAAAAGTCCTTTCTTCAATCAGATTAAACAATAAAAGCATTAGCAGTATGACAGCTCTGTCATTTAAGGACAAAAGGTTCATAAACCTGAACAAGGTCAGCAGGGATTTAAGGACAAAATGAAGCAATGAAAGAAAGGTGATGATCTCAAAACTCTCAAACAGAAGGTCAAAAACACTGAGAACTTAAAAGCATCGACCTTCTACCAAAACCTTGTACCTGAACTCTGTTTGACCATTATTAGTTTTAAAATAGGAATTCTATCATCAGTTTAGAACGTCAAAGCATGACGCGCTGTTCTGCACAAACAGAGCAACCAGCTGCGCGAGTGTGACCTCCCATTAATGTTGCATTATAAAATGACAAAAACACGACCAAACAGTAGCACTATTTATACAGCACCTTTCATACAACAGTAGTGCTTTACAGGACAGAACGTGGCACAAATACAGCGATTCTAATAAAAGAATAAAAAGAAATGAATAATGAATCAAATAAAAAAGAATCAGGTGAATGAATGAATGAAAGAATACACTATAAAGCATCAAGTCACTAATGCCCCGGGATTTTAAGCCAGTCGCGGTTAATTGGGAGCTCATTTCCGATTCCTAAACACACGTACAGGAAAGTAAGAGCTCATTACAGGGTATGGGAGGTCTCTGAGAATCCAAGGTAGTGCTGTATGCTAAACACTTTATTTACGTCTTTAAAATGACCAGTTAATAATAAGATAATAATAGGATAATAAGATGTCTTTATTGTCATTGCACAGTGTACAACGTAATTGAGCAGCAATCCAACGGTGCTTCCACATACAGTGAGTAAACATAGAAACAAGAAGTATATACATACACACAATACACACACATGTATGTGTGCCTAAAAAATCTTAAATATAAAGAATAAAGAATAAAACTATAATTCTAAAAAAAAGAGAGGATATTGCACTGAATATATTGCACACTTTAGAAACAATAGTGCAGTCATAATAAATATGAATATAGACAGAGTACAGTGGACATTTAGTTCAGAGGTTATTCAATATAGTGAAGAAACTTTAAGGGAAGAAGGATTGAGAAACAAAGTTCCTTCTTCTATCAGATTGAACAATAAAAGCTTTAGCAGTATGACAGCTCCATCATTTAGGGACGAAAGGTCTGCAAACCAGAACAAGGTCAGCAGGGAATTAAGGATAAAAAGAAGCAATGATAGAAAGGTGATGATCTCAAACTCTGAGCAGGAAAACGTGAATGGAACAGAACAGAAGGTCAAAAACACTGAGAACGTAAAAGCATCGACCTTCTACCAAAACCTTGTACCTGAACTCTGTTCAGATGTAAAATAGTAATGATATAATCAGTTTAGAACGTCAAAGCATGACACAATGTTCTGCACAAACAGAGCATCTAGCTGCGTGAGTGTGACCTCGCATTAATGTTGCATTACAAAACGACAAAAACACGACCAAACAGCAGCGATCCTTCAGGCTTCCTGGACACGAGAGGACTGAAAACGCTTCTCTCCAGCGTTGTGATAGATCAGACCAGGATTTTAGATTACTTATTTTTAAAGGTCATGCTGACTTAAGCTTTGACTTCCTACTTTTACTCACAGGTACAATGGCACAAACAATACATGCAGTAATTTATTATCATGTTGAGTAACAGGGTGGCACAGTGGCTCGGTGGGTAGCACTGTCGCCTCACAGCAAGAAGGTCCTGGGTTCGATCCCCAGGCGGGGCAGTCCGGGTCCTTTCTGTGCAGAGTTTGCATGTTCTCCCCGGGTCTGCGTGGGTTTCCTCCCGGAGCTCTGGTTTCCTCCCACAGTCCAAAAACATGTTGTCAGGTTAATTGGAGATACTGAATTGCCCTATAGTTGTGTGTGTGTGTGTGCGTGTGCGTGTGCGCGTGCGCGTGCGCGTGCGTGCGTGCGTGTGCGTGTGCGCGCGTGTGTGTGTGTCTGCCCTGCAATGGACTGGCGCCCCATCCAGGGTGTTACTGTGTGTAACCTTGCACCCATTGAAAAGCTTGGAAAAGCTTCAGCAAACCCCCACCCCCGACCCTAATTGGATAAGCGGTTAAGAAAGTGAGTGGGTGAGTAAATGTACATGCAAGAAGGTCCTAGGTGCGATTTCCAGGTAGAGCGGTCAGGGTCCTTTCTGTGTGGCATTTGGATGTTCTCCCTGTCTGTGTGGGTTTCCTTCGGGTGCTCCGGTTTCCTCGCACAGTCCAAAGACATGCAGTCATGGTAATTGGAGATACTAAATTGCCCCTAGGTGTGAATGTGTGGGTGTTTGTGCCCTGTCCTACCTTTCGCCCAGTGAACTGGACCCACCCTGACCCTGATCAGTATAAAGCTGTGGTAAAACAGACAATGAATAAATGCTGGGTAACATTCATTCATTCATTTACTGTTTTTTTTTTACCACCTCTTTGTTCTGATCAGGGTTGCAGTGGGTCTGATTTATTGGGCGAAGGGCAGGAAACACCCTGGACAGGTTGCCAGTCCATCACAGGGCACACATTTTAGTAGCTCCAATTGACCTGACTACAAGTCCTTGGATTTGTGAAAGGAAACCGAACCTGGAAGGAATCAAACCAAGGCCCTTCTTAAAGTAATGTGATAGCACTACCTACTGAGCCACAGTGCCACCACAATTAGCAGTTAAGTTTAGGGTTATTTTGTACAACTTTTCTTCTGTTAATGCCATCATACATTTCTTATGGCTAAAGAAGTATGTGTGTCAATTATTAAGTCACAAAAAGCTGCAAGAATGTCCCATTCAATGTAAACTGTTGACAATACACAAGTTTATTTTTATCCTGCTTATTGTTATCTTTTCTAACCACTCTATTTTCTACAGTATCTTATAATTAGCCTCCCATTATTCTTATTAAATGTTCTTTCCACACAACTATCCCAGTTTTAATTAAAACTCCCTAGAAAGAACATAAGACATGTGACTTTTAGCAGATTACCTGTCGCTGCGCTAATGGAAACCGCCCGCATCCGTGGACGCTTGTGACATTTGGGCTTAATTACGATTAAGATAATATTTAATCGATAAGACGGCGGCAGAGACGGCGGCAGCGCGATCTAATCGCTCTTGGTCAGGTTTTACTTTGCACTTAATTGCTGTGTGGGGAAGAAACTGAGCTTTAGTTAAATTGCATCGCGCAAAGCTAATTAGAGCAATCAGAAGAGAAGTGTGTTGGACCATCAGCTCATATGAGAACCGTGTTAATATCCGGAAGGTGATTAAATACAACTGCACTACAGACGGTACCTGAATCCACCAGCTTTGATTCTTTTTTTCTCCTCTTTTAATCAAACTAAGAGCTTCAGTTCACTCACGGTCACATTAATCAAACCGACGTACTAAAGACACCAGGCTGTAAGACCTAGCTCCAAGATAATGCAGATTTATGACTAAATAAATCCGAGTCCCCGAATGCAGCGTCAAGCTTAAGTTATCAAAATGTTATTGGCATTTATATATCAAACAGAGAAGATGGCGGAGCAGGATACGACACGGCGGAGACAGAAGCCATAGTTTTATCACACATCAGTCATCCTCTTCTGCAATACAGCGTCTATATTGGATTATTCGTCAATGCTGGGCAGAGAGCAAGATGTATTTGCAAGTGCTTTAATAGCTTTAATTTTGTTTCAGTCATTTACAGGAGGACACTTTGTTTAGTTTATTCCCGGATGAGTAATAAATAAATAAAGTAAATTGGGGAAAATTGTGTAACATCTTTTATTTCATTAAATATAATATAATCACAGTGGAACTGCACACATAATGTGTTTTGGCTTTGTTTTTATAATTAAATACAAAAGTATCTGTGTATGGGCGGCACGGTGGCTCAGTGTCGCCTCACAGCAAGAAGGTCCTGGGTTCAATCCCCAGGTTAGGCGGTCTGGGTCCTTTCTGTGTGGAGTTCGCATGTTCTCCCCGTGTCTGTGTGGGTTTTCTCCGGGAGCTCCGGATAATAAATATATAGGGAGGATTACCACTGAATGTAATGTATATACAAATGTAAATATACATGGTGACTTAAAACGTCAATTGGTTCTGGGAGCATCATTGAGTTTAAAAGACTCCTATAAGAATGTTTGGGAAATCTGTTAATGCGTTCCATGGTCCTGTGGATCTGCACATATTTTAGGCTCATATAAAATGGGGTTGTTTTTGACACTTATACAATAAAAATAGTTGATTGAATCTGACAGTTATTCCACACAAATGCAGATTCGTCTCATATTCGCACTTTGATGACGTTTTACCGCACCGGTCAAACCGAGCGCTAAACAAAGTGACTGTTCATTATTAATTTGAAATTAAATAAATACTTTGAACAAATTGAACATGTTGAGTTTAGGGGTAACGTTGAGTTTAAGGGTACAAATTTCTTAACAAAGGGCGTCGAGTTTCAAAGATTTAATTTTAGAGGACGTTGAGTTACAAGGTACTACTGTATACAGTATATTAGTTACATAAAAAAAAAAAAAAATGGATTTAGTTTTCTTGTTTTTTATTTATTTATGCATTTTCTCCCCTTTTCTCTCGATTTTAGCGTAGTCAATCTGTCTTCTGCTGCTGTGGATCCCTGATTGCGTTTGAGGAGGGTATGTTGCTGCTTAAGCTCCTCCGACACTTCTGCACAGACGCCTCTTTTTCCGCTAACCAGGGTCCTTGAATAGTGTTTGAAGACCCTACCCACATTTTCCCACCCAGCAGACACCTGCTAGATGGTGCCCAGTCGACCGGTAGCAGAGCCGGGGTGCTTAGAATCACGGCGCTTGTGTGCTAGCGGGATATCCTGCTGTGTCACCTGGGCGCCTTGATTTAGTTTTCTGACCACACACAAACCGAAGACGCGAGAAAAGTCACCAGCTTATCAGCAAAGCTATGAGAGTATATCAACAATCTACCAACTTCTCAAATAATGCACCCGCGAGCCGAAACTCACCGAGCAGCTTAAAAAAACACGTTTCTCCATCGGGTCTCAAAGTAAACAGGATTACGAGTTTTATGAGAACTGTTCTGTTCCCTTACATTAAACGGATTACACAGATCCAAAGGCTTCTAAATGAAATTGAAATTTGGTCTGCGCTGCCAGGAAAAATAATCTGTAAAACCGTGTCCCTCCTGCAACACGAATTGAAAACACAGGATTTCAGAAACACACATATTTGTATTACATTTAAAATCAAGAGCATGTAAGCACAGGCTCTTTGTACAGCATGGATGATCCGCGGGGACATTATACAAGAGGTTCATTTACTTTTTACAGCCTGGAGTGTAGACAGCACATCTAGAAATGTTTTAATGACATTAAAAGTCTAAAAAAGATTAATTTTGGCATAGTGGAGGGTTGGAACGAGACAAAGCACAGTTTTATTAGCAATCAGTCATCCTCTTCTGCAAAATAGCATCTATACTGACTAATTTGAAAGCATAGTTTTATCAGCCAGTCTATCCTCCCTCACATGCTCTATTAATTAACGTATGTCTTTCTCTTTGTGTAACAGAGTTTCAGTGTCAACAGTTTTCCGAAGTACTTCCAACCCCATGTGACTAGATCTATCACAGTAGGATGAGGGTTTTACATGCATTGCTGTCTGAAAGCTCACAGGTCACACACATTCAACAGTGGTCCAGCCTTGCCTACATTAAAGTGATGCACCCATGAGCTTTAGAGCACTAGAGCTTTAAAATACATCCAAGAGGGGCGCCCAGGTGGTGCAGTGGGATGTTCCGCTACCTATCTAGCAGGCATAACTGGCAGTGCCTGCAGCAGACACGGTTCTGATAGGGAGATATGACCGGACTATGCGGGTGAGGTCATCAAATGCTGTGTAAGGACCCTCTCTATCTGCTAATCAGGTTTCTTACACAGTGATCCCTAAGTGGAGCGGTCCGGGTCCTTTCTGTGTGGAGTTTGCATGTTCTCCCCGTGTCTGTGTGGGTTTACTCCGGGTGCTCCGGTTTCCTCCCACAGTCCAAAGACATGCACGTGAGGTGAATTGGAGATACTAAATTGTCCAGGACTGTGTTCGATATAACCTTGTGAACTGATAAACCTCGTGTAATGAGTAACTACCGTTCCTGTCATGAATGTAACCAAAGTGTGAAACATGACGATAAAACCCTAATAAAGAAACAAACAATCTTACACAGTTTGAAGACCCCAGCCACATAGTCCGGTCATCTCACCCTAGCAGAAACGTTTCTGCTGCAGGCACTGCCAATTATGCCCACTAGATGGCGCCCAGCTGACCAATGGCAACGCCAAGTTTTGAACCAAGAAGTTCAGAATCTCAGTACTGGTGTGCTAGCAGAATATCCTGCTGCCCCACCTGGGTGTTAACAGTCATATTTTGTTGGAGTTTTTAAAGGAAGAATTTGAACTTTGTCTGTAGGGAGTTGTGCCTTTTCTGTGCCATACTTTTGTAGAAGTTTTGGATTTGTATTATATGGTTGTGCTAAGTTGTAAAACCTTTATTGGTGGAATGTTATGACGTAGACGTCTATTGTTAGTGAAATTCACATAAACAAAATATTGTCGATAGAGTAATGGAAATTATGGCCCTGTGATCATTACAGATGCATTCGTTTGGTTGAGTGACGTACGATGAAATTTTAATCTGTTGTATTTGTTTATGAGAGGATGATGGATGTAAACATCAGGACGAGGGGAGTTTCGTGTCTACCTTCGCACCGCTGGTATTCACACCCGCTGTGAGAAGAATTCATAAATCATTTGTGACTGAGGTTAATTAATGCTGTTCCTGCTGGGAAATGAAGCTGTCCGTCTAAAAAAACAATTCTCCAGCAAATGATACCACACCATTGTGCACCAAGCTCAAACGCAGCATTTAGACTTCATATTAGCCACTTACCTTAGTACATTAGGGTAGAAACATCATTTATTGGGGTTTTTGTTGCATTTTCTCCCATTTTTCTCCTGATTTTCTCCAGTCCTCAACCCCTTCTTTTCCACCCCTGCTTTGGTGAATTCGCACATGAGGCTCCCCCATCTTTGCACAGGTGCCTTGTTCTGCTAATCAGGGTCCTTACACAGCGTTTGAAGACCACTACCCACTTAGTCCGGCCTTTTCCCACCCAGCAGACACAGTGGCCAATTTTGTCTGCTTTCTGCACATTTGTGGAAAGAGTATTGGTACAGACAGGTATAGAACATGCTGAAATTCTCATAGAAATAAAGCAAGGAAAAGGTTTTAACCCCGAATCCATTCATAATGCACTCAGCACCGGCCCTTCCTCATGAATAAAAAAACAGCACTAGATTATTAGCAGAGTTAAGTGGCTTTTACAAGAAAAGCCTCAGATCATGTCCAATCTGGCATTTATCAGAAGTTCGGTGAACCTACAGGGCTTATGGAAATGAAGAAAAACAAACCTGAGTCGATGATGTGAGCCAGAACGATTCATAATTGGGTTACATTATCTGTAGAGCAGAACTGCGGTCCCTCATCACTAACAGCTGCCATGGTAACCGCAAGCAAATCTGCATCTCTTACAGTCCGTGTACTTTTATTTTGTACTTTGAGCATATTTTTGTATGCATTACGGTCTGGTTTGATGTTAAATGGACCAAAGTATGAGGACACCACTTCTAAGAATGGCACGGTGGCTCGGTGGATAGCAAGAAGATCCTGGGTTTGATTCCCAGATGGAGCAGTTCAGGTCCTTTCTGTTTGGAGTTTGCATGTTCTCACAGTGTCTGTGTGGGTTTTTCCAGCAGTAAGTCATGTGAATTTGAGATACATCATTGAACTTGAACTGAAATCCTAACAAACAAACTGCACTTGTAACAGTGGATGCTGCTCTTCCAACCAAACAATCAACAGCTCAGTAAAAATAGTGTTTTAGCAACACTATCGAATTTCTGGCCTGATTCAGAGGTTCAGAGGTCATCTGTGAATGCCGCTGTTGTAAACAGAAGCATCTTAAGGCAGCGATGGCTCAAGCATGAAACCACACAAGCTAACAGAACAAGGTGTAGTGCATTATAATAATGTCCTCAGCTCCAGCTTTCACAAATTACTTCCAAACTGCCTCTGAAAGCAACATCAGCAAAACAACTGTCTGTCTAGAACTCTGTAGATTACATTTCCATGACCCACCGGCCGAACAAGCCTAGGGACACCAAAGTCTGCTGTCAGCTAAAGTGGCGTCAATTTTACACAGTGCTTACTGTGCTCTGATTTAAAAATCTGGATTTACTAGATGCCAGAAGAAGAGTAAAGCTGGTACTTTATTGCCAAATGTGAAGAGGACAAATCAAAGCCTGGAGGTTATTTTCAAGATTTGGTGCTACATCACTACAACGTCATTTAACTTTGTGCTTCAAACTTTATAGCAACAATTTGGTTAACTGTTCGCTCTGTTTTAGGTTGACAGTGACTACATGCATGAAACAAGATCCAGTAAGAAATGCTTTGCTGGCCGCTCAGGTGGCGCAGCGGTAAAAACACACGCTAGAACACCAGAGCTGGGATCTCGAATACATCGTATCGAGTCTCGGCTCTGCCTGCCGGCTGGGCTGAGCAGCCACATGAACAACGATTGGTCTGTTGTTCATATAGGGGCTTGATATTAAGCCGGATAGGGACTCTGTCATAACTGATGCAATTACGACCTCTGCTGGCTGATTGATGGCACTTGCACAGAGACGGGAAAAGAGTGCACTGATCAGGGTGTGTCTCTCCGTACACAGTGCTGATCCGCATTGCACTTGTCAAAGTGTAGGTGACAAAATGCATACGGCTGGTGCCCACGTGTAGTAGGGGCGTGGGTTAGCTTCGTTCTCCTCAATCAGAGCGGGGATTGGCATTGGTGGAGAGGAATCATGACGCAATCGGGCAATTGGACGCGCTAATAAGGAAGAAAAAGTGCTTCTATATGGTAAGTGGAGCTGATAAAATGGACATTGAGTGTATAAACAAGGAGGTGGTTTTAATGTTATGGCTGATCAGTGTATTATTATATAATATTATTACAGAGCTCTTGGTTCGACTGCAAAAAAAGGCCAAAAATAAAAACTCACACGACCTTTAAAACAACAAACTTTTTCCTTTTTTACAGAGTGTAACAATGTTGACGTGAGCCAGCTCTTCTCTCCTCCATATGTAACCCAGAATATCACAGTAGGCGGTGAATGTGTGTGTGTGTGTGCACGAGCGTGTGTGTGTGTGGTGTGTGTAGGAGCTTGTAAGAAAATCCATATTTATCTTATACAATGAGAAAGTCCTGATGCTCGGCTTTCTGAGCTTAGATTAATAATAAAGCTGATTAAAATGCCTCGACTATAAAGACATTGCAGATTTTGCAGTTTTAAATAAAAAAATGAAAGAAAGAAAATAGAGAAGTAAAGAGAAAATAATAATAAAGCCCCTTAAATCACATGGTTATGCTTGGAAATGAACAGCAGGTGGTCTGAATAGTTTCATAACATCATTTTACTTTAAACCATGGTTTTCTAATTCCTGTTTGGTCATTGTGGTTGACTATAGCTGGATACTTCTCTGTGCATATATAAATTGACCAAACCTATTACAAAACCTACAAACTACACGGATCAGTGGTTTCTTGCCAAGGTTTAGGAAAAAAAACCAAACCCATACTGTATAGGGATGAAACGATGCACCACAAGACAGTTAAACATTGATTCACATGTGCCACAATTCGAATCGGTTATTTATTTAAGATTATATTTATTTAACAATATTTACAGGCCAGCTCAGGTGGCGCAGCGGTAAAGTACGCTAGCGCACCAGAGTTGGGGTCTCGAATACATTGTATCAAATCTCAGCTCTGCCATCCAGCTGGGCTGGGGCCGGCCACGTGAACAAGGATTGGCTGTTGTTCAGGGTGGGATGACCCGGACCAGGGTTCCTCATAACTGGTGCAATTATGACCTCTGCTGGCTGATTGGTGGCATCTGTGCAGAGTTAGGGAATAATGCTGATCAGGGTGTGGCTCTCCGTACACAAGGCTGATCCGCATATGAACTCGCCTCGTGCAGGTGAAAAGATGCAGTCGGTACTGCACACGTGTCGGAGGGTCATGTGTCAGTTGCGAAGCTACTCAGTCAGCAGTGGAGGGTTGTATCGGTAGAGGTGAAGCGTGATGCAATCAGGGTAATTGGATACGACTAAATTAGGGAGAAAATTGTGGGGAAAATCGGAGAAAAAGCAGCGCAAAACTTCAGTGGATTAAAACAAGAAGCAGGAGCCGCTCAGGTGGCGCAGCGGTAAAAAGAAACACGCTGCAACCAGGGCTGGATTCTGAGAAGCGTGGTATCGAATCCAGCCTTGCTTTATCGGTTCGAAGCTGAGTGGCTATATGAGCAACGATTGGCCGGTTGCTCATGTGGGGGGTGGGACAAAGAACCGGATGTGGGTCTCTCTCTGTCAGAATGCGATTGCGTTCTCTGCCGGCTGATTGGAGGCGCTTACACAGAGATGGGAGAGGGTGCCCTTAGGGTGTGTCTCTCCGCATGCAACGCTAGGTGGCGCCAAACTCGTCAATGTGTGGGTGGCAAAGATGCATCTGGCTGCTGCTCGTGTTTCGGAGGGGATACGGGTTAGCTTCAATCACCTCCGTCAGGGCAGGGTTCGGCATAGACAGAGAGGAAGCACGATGCTAATTGAACAATTGGATGCGCTAAAAGGGGAGAAAAAGGGGTAAAAATTATTAATTAAAAAAAAAAAAAAAAAAAAAAACAAGAAGCAGGAGAGAGGGAAGCAGGACATTTATTAAAGAAGAGTTTATTAAAAATTCAAGAGATTAAACTAGCAGTAGACACGGAAAGCGCTCTGTTTCTTCTCCAGCGTGCACAGTAATCGTTCCCCACGCGCAGGACTGGAAAAGTTTTTATCCCAGTGAGAAGAAAAGAGGTAAAAAATCAATTAAAAGCACAATTATCTGCTCCAAACGGGGTCACCTGCACCACACAGCCCGGGGCTCTGGACTAGTTTCGGGTGGGTGAGTGAAAGAGGGAGATTAATAATACCTGGAGTTGAGAAAGGAACGGTGTTCCAGTTAGTCGCCTCTCGCTAAAGCTTCTTAATTACATCCCGAAAATGGCCGCGGGACGGAAAAAAGTCTTTGTTCAGCAGAAACGGGAAACAAACGACCCGACAGTGCAACACCTACCTGCAAGACTTAGACTAATTTAAGCCAGGATCGAGGAAGGACGTTTAAACTGCTGACACGTTCCTTTGTGCTCCTGGTCCAGACAAACTAATCCAGAGAAACGTCCTTCGTTAAGAGACGTGTAATTGCAAGAGAGAGAGAGAGAGAGAGAGACGGACCACTTGCAAAAGTGCTTACAAAAGCTGGTGTAAGAAGATTTACCCTCAGCTAATGTCGGTGTTTAATCTCCTGGAACAAGTTTATTAAGATTCTTCCTTTCTGAAAGCACATTTACATCTTCAGCATTTAGCAGATGCTTTTATTCAAAGCGACTTACAGTACTGTGACATTATACTGTCTAAGAAATTGAGGGTTAAGGGCCTTGCTCAAGGGCCCAACAGTGGAAACCTGGCAGTGGTCGGGCTTGAACCAGTGACCTTTCAATTACTAGTCCAGTACCTTACCTGCTAGGCTACAACTGCCCTCCAAATAATAAAAAATGCTAAATGTTCAATTAAAAGTCTTGACCCTTTAGTTTAATAGCAAAATCACATTACAAGATTCACAACATCAAGCCAATCACGTCTGATATGAATGACGAGATCTCTGGAAACTTCTGAGCTTCTTACACACGATCAATCCAAGTGGCGCTTTCATTGATCCGACATCAAACAGCAGCTACTTGACAACATGACATTACAAATGCTGGTGAGGATTTTTTGAAAGTTAATCTGTACCATCCATTACAAATGCTTTACAAATGAGCAAGTTAAAACCTTTAAAAAAATAAAAAGCCTTTAAAAAGACTGTACATGTCACACATGGGAGTCTAATTAATGTTCCTCAATGACCTAAGTCATTTTTCTTTGAGAAAATACAAAACAACATGAGATTAGTGTGAAATATGATTATAGCCATGCTGTTATAGCATATTCCTTTGTTTCCTGAGCAGGTCCATCAAGCACCAAGTGAGATCGAGGCTGAATGGACCTGTCGAGGGCTCGTCAAAGGAGTGCACACCTCTATTGTCTGCTAAATGTCACCGAATGCCTCCAGTCTATCAACGTAACAGACACAGCAATGGGATTAAAAAAGAAAGGAACAGTAAAACAAAGCTCGGTGAACCGCACTGCACAAGGGTCCGACTCTGAGGAAATCATTATGATGAAGACGTCACACAGACGAATATTCATGAGATCCAGAACATGAAAAGAACTTGAAGGTGAATGTCAGTGCCGTATATATTTGGCAAATTATTAAAAATGAGCTCAATGCTTTATTCTGGTTCCTGTTTGCTACAAGTGACCTCACTCACTTATTCAATTAGGATCGCACACAGTGGACGGGGCGCCAGTCCATCGCAGGGCAGACACATATACACCCATTCATACCGCTCCGCCTGGGGATCGAACCCAGGACTGTCTTGCTGTGAGGCGACAGTGCTACCCACCGAGCCACCGTGCCATCCTACAAGTGACCTGTGTATTATTAATGTTTATAAGGCTGAACGTCTGACAGAGCTGTCATTAGATGCGTCAGTTTCATTAGAACTTTTTGATAGTTAGACAGATAGATAGATAGACAGACAGACAGACAGACAGACAGACAGACAGACAGACAGACAGACAGACAGTCGGATGGATGGATGGATGGATGGATGGATGGATGGATGGATGATAGATAGATAGATAGATAGATAGATAGATAGATAGATAGATAGATAGATAGATAGATAGATAGATAGATAGATAGATAGATAGATAGATAGATAGATAGATAGATAGATGGATGATAGATAGATAGATGGATGGATGGATGGATGGATGGATGGATGGATGGATGGATGGATGGATGGATGGATGGATGATAGATAGATAGATAGATAGATAGATAGATAGATAGATAGATAGATAGATAGATAGATAGATAGATAGATAGATAGATAGATAGATAGATCTAAAAAAGAACAATAGCTAATTTCATTGAAATGTCTACATAGTAAATGGGCAAAAGTCTGTAGACGCTTGACCATGACCTTGTCTGACATTCCATTTCATTTCATTTCAAAACCGTGAGCATTATTATAGAGGTATAGGGTTAACAGGGTGAATCAGAAAGCATTAACTGAGTGGTGAAAGAGCCCTAATGAGTCTCAGTGTCCACATTATACACAGCAGAATAGAGTTTCAGACTATATTGCACTGCTTCCCCTGCCTTAGACAGCTTTGGAGACTTTTTTACTGCAATCATAAATCAAAGATTGATGTCGGCGTGATCATATATTCAGATTCATGTCCTGTCCGAGCCCCCACTAAATTGACTTCGGATGGCCGGCTGAAATACGTCCAGACATTAAACCTTCCCTGCATTGTTACTGATATGAAGAATCTTCCTGATAAAATACAGAGAGAATGATTCAACATGTAGATATTCATTGTTATTAAAGCATAAGCCTCTGCAGTCCAATCAATACCAGACTGAGTCATTATTGTATTTCATTCCGCCTGGTGCATCAGAATTAAAATCTGCTCGGTGCAACAGGAAAGTCCAGCGAAGTTACAGTCGGTACGACCTTATCAGCCTGTTTTACAGCAGCACCAGCAGAGGAGAGGAGAGGAAGGAGCTATAAAGCTGGATGGAGCTACAGAGAACATATTTACAACTGTATTGATGTGTGATATTGGAATTAAAATACCTTAGACTGCAAGAATCTACAGTGGGCAGTGAAATTAACTGGGAGTATCTGTGATACCAGCGAGGAAGTGGTCAGTGGCGTCAATACAGAACATCTTTTTAGTTATTTATTTCTAATCCAACAGCTGTCAATAACAAGTAAGCTTGGGGGGAAAAATGTTTGGACCTAGTTATGTCCAAATTATGGTCCTATATATGTTTGGTCCTAGTTGTGATGATGTAGGACACCAACATCCAACTAATCCAACTAACTAGTATCAAAAGTTGTCTCCTCTTGGGTGCTCAGGTGGCACAGCGGTAAAACGAGCTAGCACACCAGAGCTGACATCTCAAACATCGTCGGTTCGCTGGGCAGGCTGGACAGCTACATCAACAATGATTGGTTTGTTCGCAGTGCGGGTGCCGGACACAACCTCTGCTGGCTGATTGATGGCGCTGCACAGAGACAGGGAATAATGAGGATCAGGGTGTGGCTCTCTGTAAACAAAGCTGATCCACAAATGAAGTCGCCTCATGTAGGTCGGTACTGCACAGGGGGCATGTGTGTTAGTCACAGCTCTCCCAGTCAGAGTGGGAACATCATTAGTAGAGAGGAAGTGTAATGCAATCGGGTAATTGGATACAACTACTGTAGATTGGAAGGAAAATTGGGTTTAATCCTTTTGCACTAGTGTTGAGGAGCAGCTGAAGCAAAAGCCTGTAAGGATGCATTTGTTTGAGAGAGTACCTGCTTCACCCAGAGCCACCCAGCCAAAACCTGGCATCACTGGCCAGGTAGAGTGCTGAAGAGACACAGTTGGCCGTGTCTGAGAGAGGGAAAGATGAATGAGAATTAACCTCATTGCAGCTGCAACAGCGTTTCCGACTGCCAGGGCAGTTGTAGCCTAGTGGTTAAGGTACTGGACTAGTAACCAAACGGTCACTGGTTCAAGCCAAAGTTCAAGGTTGCCACTGGTAGGACACTTGAGCAAGGCCCTTAACCCTCAATTGCTTAGACAATACACTGTCACGGTACTGTAAGTCACTTTGGATAAAAGCGTCTGCTAAATGCCAGAAATGTAAATGCCTGGTAGAGGGCATGACACATTGAAAGCTATTTCAGGAACCCAGTGCTGGTCGCATTGTCCCAATGTCAAAGGGTGCGCGGCGTTCGGGCAGCTTGGGTGCACTGCACGTGGTGGAAAAATTGCAATGAGAGGTTGGAAATGAAACTGGAACTACTGATCTACTGATGCCGATCCCCGCCCTGATTGAGGAGAGCGAGACTAACACACGCCCCCTCCGACACGTGTGTAGTACCCGACTGCATCTTTTCACCCGCGAGGCAAGTTCATGTGTGGATCAGCTTTGTGTATGGAGAGCCACACCCTGATCAGCATTAATCCTCAACTCTGTGCAGGCGCAATCAATCAGCCGGCAGTCATGAGGAGTTTCCGGCTCCGGCTCCCCACCCTGTATGAACAACAAGCCAACCGTTGTTGTTCATGTAGCCACCCAGCCCAGCCGGATGGCAGAGCTGAGTTTCGAACCGACGAGTTTGAAATGTCAGCTCTGGTGTGCTAGCGTGTTTTACTGCCGTGCCACCTGAGCGCCCATTTTGTGACTTTTAATTAAGAATAAGAGAAGAATAACACACACACGTCTTAGTTTCAGATCATGAAAGTGCTAATTAAGCTAATAAAAGCTAACACACTTGTGCTCTTTCGCTCTCATCAAAACGCTACCAGGACTGAAAACCAGTTAACTGATTCAATAAGACCATCCAGCTGTGACTGTGGGTTTTATGTGGAGAAGCAGCAGCTCTTTGGCCTCTGTGCATCTACTTATTTAATATACTGCTTAATGTTTCACGATGCTTAAATTTACGCTAGCGGCTGCTCCCTGTTGCACTTTTTAATATTCTCCTGCTGCCAGGTCACAATCAATTCTCATTCCTTCTCAGCTTCTCTCTCAGAGCCGTGTCGATATTTGTTGATCCGTTTATTGACACGAGCTGATTTGCAGCTTGACGTCAGCCGGGCTGTAAACAAACTCATCACGGAGCGGGACTGCTCGAGTGCTTCCTAGCAGACGCCGTTTACCGAGTGTACACGAGACCGAATAGAAATACATATTGCAGGCAATCTGCAATTCACGCCCTGCTAGAAATTGGCATCTCGATAAAGTGGAGATAGCGCTGAATAATGCATAAAAACAAACCTGACAAAACAGTTCGTCCTCAAGGGCACCATGAATAGTAAATCTTTCTTCAAATAAACATCATACCCTGATTTATATTTGAAACTTTCACACGTTAAGAGCCGTGAAACAAGCCGCCACATCCGAGTGAGGCTAAAACAGCAGCGTTTTTGCAGTACAAATGGTTTGTGTGAAATGCTAGCGAACGTCTGCTACATTAGCCTTCGTCTGAGCGTCTGTAATCTGATTTCAGCAAGCTAATGGGCCTCGATCTCTCACACTATTAGACGCAATGATTTCATTACTTCCCTTTGAAGAAAGAGAGAGAGAGAGAGAGAGAGAATGAGGGCGAGAGACCTTAAGAAGAGGATTTCGGTATTGAAAGTGAGAGATGGAAATGAAGACCAGCAGACACAGGAGAAGATCCCGCAGGCGTCTCACGCTTTTCACCCGTCGGATCGAAAACAAATCTCATTAGTGCTTTGATATTTACATGACTGGTTTCCTAACACGACAGGGAACCAGACGTCCTCTGTCAGGAACATCAGAGGGGCAGCAAAGGGCAGAGTGTGGCATTTAAGGACAGACCGGAAGAACATGGCATGCAGCCCAGAAACAGCTTCCAATTTATCATCTTCCACCTTCCTGCACTCCGCTTAACATTTGTCATGTGATCCATATGCTCGAGGCTGCATGTCAGCGCATCAACATTTTAGAAATCTAGATCTCCGACTGATGGGAAATCTGAGAACGTCAGTGCTGGGTAAGGGCGCAGTCACATGAGAAGCGATTTGTGCTTTGTTCACCGCAAGCCTCAGCGATTGTGGTAAAACGTCATCAAAGTGTGAATATGAGACGAATCTGCATTTGTGTGGAATAACCATCAAATCCAGTCTGAAAGCTCCACATGTATCTGTGTTTATCTGGATTTTCCTCCTGTTTCACTTTTAAACTTGTGTTACAGCTCGAGCTTCTGAGAAATTGTGAGAATCAGAATCAGCTTCTCCGAGAGAGTCTAAAATGCTTAATGTTGTATTAAATAAACAACACAGAAACACTAAACTTCTCCTAATTATCACTGCTCATAGGTTCTCTCCACTGCCACCACAAAGCTTTGTTATGACCACCTTCCTAATATTGTGTTGGTCCCGCTTTTGCTGCCAAAACAGCCCTGACCCATCAAGGCATGGGCTCCACTAGACCCCTGAAGGTGTGCTGTGGTATCTGGTACAAAGATGTTAGCAGTAGATCCTTTAACTCCTGTAAGTTGTGAGGTGAGGCCTCCATGGATCAGACTTGTTTGTCCAGCACATCCCACAGATGTGAGATCTGGGGAATTTGGAGGCCAAGTCAACACCTCAAACTGGTTGTTGTGCTCCTCAAACCGTTCCTGAAGCATTTTTGCTTTGTGGTAGGGCGCATCATCCTGCTGAAAGGGGCCACAGACATCAGGGAATAGCGTTTCCATGAAAGGGTGTACATGGTCTGCAACAATGCTTAGGTAAGTGGTCAAAGAAACATCCACATGGATGGCAGAACCCAAGGTTCCAAGATTTCTCAGCAGAACGTTGCCCAACGTTGGCTTGTCTTCTTCCCATAGTGCATCCTGGTGCCATGTGTTCCCCAGGTAAGCGACGCGCACACACACCCGGCCATCCACGTGATGTAAAAAGTTTACCACTGTTCCTTCCTTGGACCACTTTTGATAGATACTGACCACTGCAGACCGGGACACACCCCACAAGAGCTGCACTTTTGGAGATGCTCTGACCCAGTCGTCCAGCCAACACAATCTGGCCCTCGTCAAACTCGCTCAGATCCTCACGCTCGCCCATTTTTTCTGCTTCTAACATCAACTTTGAGGCTAAAATGTTCACTTGCTGCTGAATATATCCCACCCACTAACAGGTGCCGTGATGAAGAGATGATCAGTGTTGTTCACTTCACCTGTCAGTGGTCAGAATGTTGTGTCTGGTCGGTGTATAGCTAAGTAATAAAGTGCACGTCCAGCTCATCAGTGTTTCACGTCACTCTGTTTACATTTACGCTAACAAACTAAGCATGTTTCTATATTCAGCAGTCTGTCAGGTCATCCCAAGTGTGACAGGTTAAACATTTCTGACTTTTTTATACAGTGCATTCGGGTTTCTCAGTATTTGACGGGGTAAATATCTCTAACCAAGCGAACAGAGGCAGCAGGAGCCACGTCAACAGCTCATAACTCATAACTGATGAGGCATAGTGTTGATTTAGTTCTTTTCGGTGGCTGCCCATGCCTGCATGGTTCACGCCAGAATGAGATGACAGGCTCGCTTTTACAGCCCAGTCTACCCCAGCCGAAATGAGGACATTCCGACATGGGACTGAAGTGAAACCGAGCTGGAGCTTCATACACCTGAAAATCCTGTTTCTCACTCGAGCTGGTTGGAACCTGCAATTTTTATGCCATTTTAGAGAAATAAAATAAATGAGATGTCATTGCATTACTGAGAAACTGAGTATTAACATGGCATGATGGATCCAAAACGCAGCAGGTTACAAAATGATGCCAACTGTTTTCAATTTGTGCCTACAAGGTAATGGAGCTTGTTCAAATGGCATCATATTAAGAGTTTTAAGGTGTGAAAATAACACACACACACACGTTCTCGCAATGTAGTCATTTCTAGTTGTCTATTACAGAGAGCTGTACCACCACAGAGCAGGTATTATTTAGGTGGTGGATCATTCTCAGCACTGCAGTGACAGTGACATGGTGGTGGTGTGTTAGTGTGTGTTGTGCTGGTATGAGTGGATCAGACACAGCAGTGCTGCTGGAGTTTTTAAATACCGTGTCCACTCACTGTCCACTCTATTAGACACTCCTACCTAATTGGTTTACCTTGTAGATGTAAAGTCAGAGACGATCGCTCATCTATTGCTGCTGTTTGAGTTGGTCATCTTCTAGATCTTCATCAGTGGTAACAGGACGCTGCCCATGGGGCTGGATATATTTTTGGATGGTGGACTATTCTCAGTCCAGCAGTGACAGTGAGGTGTTTAAAAACTCCAGCAGCGCTGCTGTGTCTGATCCACTCATACCAGCACAACACACACTAACACACCACCACCATGTCAGTGTCACTGCAGTGCTGAGAATGATCCACCACCTAAATAATACCTGCTCTGTGGTGGTCCTGTGGGGGTCCTGACCATTAAAGAACAGGGTGAAAGCAGGTTAAAAAAGAATGCAGAGAAACAGATGGACTACAGTCAGTAATTGTAGAACTACAAAGTGCTTCTATATGGTAAGTGGAGCTGCTAAAATGGACAGTGTGTGTAGAAACAAGGAGGTGGTTTTAATGTTATGGCTGATCAGTGTAAATGTACAATATAAAGAGTTGTAGCAATAATAGTGTGGAAGCGCATGTACTGAGACACACCATGGGAAGATGCTTGCAGGGCTCCTCAAAATAACGAGCTTTTCTTCTTCATAAGCTTCATCAGCTTCAAGGCATCACCTGCTTCACCATGTCCAGCTGGACCCACTCACAGAGACGCTGAGAAAAGTGAGAACATCAGTAAAGAAGACGTTTATCATTAAGTGCCGGAGGCTTAATCACCTCACCTGAACGAGGAGAGAGAAGGAACGGCAGGTGGATCTAACGAGGGCTGAGAGACATTTGGCTGCCGCGGCGTGAAAAATGAGACGACGTCTCTCGTCATGAAAAATCATCAGTGCAGAGGAGGAGGGAAGCGAACGCTCATTATCGCCGAGCGTGGACACGGATAAGCACTAACGCATCATCAGGATAATTATTCAGAATGATTTCCTCACAATAAATGAGCTTGTTCCAGTTCTTCCCGGAGGATTATGCCAGCGTGTCCTGCGTTCCTCGGTTCTGGCTTCTGATTGGCTGATTAGAACAAAACAACAAGTTTGGGGCCAAGTGCGGAAAATCTGTGAAATGATCTGTTGTTTGGATGCAAGTTAATTATACAGTTGATGGGGGAAAGTCAGAAACTTTCAGAATTCTCTACACTATATGCCCAAAAGTATTTGGACACCTGACCATGAGCGTGTTGGACATCCCACCCAAGGAGGATGGAGGTCCCTGCTGAGTCTGGTTCATCTCAAGGTTTCTTCATGTGGTTTTCCTTGCCACTGTCGCCCTTGGCTTGCTCAATAGGTGGTTTGGTCTGTCGGTCCTGGATTCTGTAAAGTTGCTTTATACAAATAAAAATTTGATTTCAAAACCTCTATGTAATCTTTCAGCTATAACAACAGCCACCCTTCTGAGATGGCTTCTCATAAGACTTTAAAGTATGTCTGTGAGGATTTGTGTCCATTCAGTCAAAACAGCATTTGTAATTCTGAGCACTGATGCTGGTCAAGAAAGCCTCAGTTGATGTACCAGTTCATTCCAAAGCTGATTAGTGGGGCTGAGGTCAACCGAAGCTTTTCATGTCTTTATATAGTCATGCTGGAACAGGAAAGGGCCTTCCTTAAATTGTTTCTGCAAAGTTGAAAGCAGAAGTTAGCAATTGTTGTCACTAAAACACATAAAATCAAGAATTAGAAGCAGCGTCCCAATACTTTTGCCCATATAGTGTATTTGTATTTCTACTTTTGTTGAATTTCATTGATTTGAAACTGTAAAGACATTGAGAAGATAGATTTATTCATTCATTCATTGGCTCTAACTGCTTTATCCTGACTGTCAGGGTCAAAGAGGGTCCAGCACTCACTCACCTACGGGCAGTTTAGAGGAGCCAAGCCACCTTCTGCATGATTTCTGGATTTAAAAGTGAACTGAGGTATCTAAAAGAAAATGAAACTTTAATGAGATTGTACTTGTAATGTGAAACAGAGAGCAATTACACACACACACACACACACACACACACACACACACACACACACACACACACGAATCTCTGTGATAAATCTCTGATAAAGCAGGGAAGTCGAGTGACGGCGATGTGTGTGTTGACATTTTAAATGAAAGCGTTCGGTCACGTCCGTCTGTGGTTATGGCTCAGCTGTGAAACACGCAGGTCAGCAGACATGCGCTGGGTTGCTAGGAGACAAGAAGGGGTTACGATTATGGGCTGTAACCGGGTGTTGATGAAAACATCCATTAAGAGCGTTATTTACACACACACACACACACACACACACACACACACACACGGCTGCTGATTAGCAAGAGTTTGAGAAGAGTCATCACTTATACAGACGGCAGACAGACAGACAAGACAGACAGATAGATAGCTAGATAGCTAGACAGACAGACGGACAGAGATATATAGGCAGACAGACAGATAGAAATAGATAGATAGATAGATAGATAGATAGATAGATAGATAGATAGATAGATAGATAGATAGATAGATAGATAGATAGATAGTAGACAGATAGACAGACAGATGTACAGACAGAAAGATAGACAGATAGACAGACAGACAGACAGACAGACAGACAGACAGACAGACAGATAGATAGATAGTAGACAGATAGACAGACAGATGGACAGACAGAAAGATAGACAGACAGACAGACAGACAGACAGACAGACAGATAGATAGATAGTAGACAGACAGATGGACAGACAGAAAGATAGACAGACAGACAGACGGATAGATAGATAGATAGATAGTAGACAGACAGACAGACAGACAGACAGACATACAGAAAGTAGACAGACAGATAGACAGACAGATAGATAGACAGATAGATAGACAGACTGACAGACAGACAGTCAGACAGATAGACAGACAGACATATAGATAGATAGTAGACAGACAGACAGACAAACGAGACAGACAGGCAGACAGATATATAGTAGACAGACAGGTACACAGACAGACAGACAGACAGACAGACACAGACAGACAGACAGACAGACAGACAGACAGACAGATAGACAGACAGACAGACAGACAGACAGACAGACAGACAGACAGACAGATAGATAGATAGATAGTAGACAGACAGACAAACAAGATAAACAGGCAGACAGATGTATAGTAGACAGACAGATAGATACACAGATAGATAGACAGACAGACAGACAGACAGACAGACAGACAGATTGATAGTAGACAGACAGACAGACAAACAAGACAGACAGGCAGACAGATATATAGTAGACAGACAGGTTGACAGACAGACAGATAGATACTTTATTAGTCCTGAAGAAAATGAGTTCTTTATAGGGGGAACAGTAATGCTGGAACAGGAAAGGGCCTTCCCTAAACAGTTGCTGCAAAGCTGTAAGCATATAATTTTCTTTATATCATTCATTTATTACACTTGTTAGCAATTGTTGTGGCTGGAACACAGAAGTGGTGTCCCAATACTTTGTGCTCATATAGTGCACATTTCCTGTTCAAGTGAATGTAAACATCTGACTTAAACATGATGTAAAATTTCCTGTATTTAATGGATTTCTCTGTCTCACTTCACATGGTGTCGTACCCTCAGCGAGAGATCAGAGGTGAGACGGATGTCAGGATTACGCTGAACAGACGGAGCCACGTGTTAAATTCCTCTGTAAGATGAAAGACCTTGTATGTAAATGACATCTGATCTAATCTCGATTCAGATCTTCCCGGCTTAGTTTCATTACACTGTGGAACGCGGTGAATAAAGACAGAGCGAACACTCCACCGCGTTTGTTCAGAGACGGAGAGAAAAACACTTACGCTTCATGAATTAACTTAGCAGAAGAGAAATTAATGAGTGTCGTGTTATAATGAACGTCCCCACGGTTTTCTTTCATTCCATTATAAACAAAGACATTTATTATAACGCCTCACCAAAAGCTGCAATCTTTTTATTTCAGAATAAATATACTTCTGTAATCCATCGTTTTATTTAATAACTACACTCTGTTATTGTGTTGGCCAGGTTCCTGTTTTGCAGTTTTCTTTTTTTCTATTTTATTTAAGCATTTTCTCCCAGTTTAGTCACTCCTAGCGTAGTCAATTTGCACAGTCGAGGTGGGTATACTGCTGCTTACGCCACCTCCAACCTGCATGCAGCCCTTAGCGGAACCTTTTTTCTCCCATGCATTCTGCACAGGCACCTCTCTATCTGCTAATCAGGGTCCTTACACAGCGTTTGAGGACCCCACCCACATAGTTCGGTCATCCCGCCCTAGCAGAACCATGTCTGCTGCAGGCACTGCCAATTGTGCCCAGTAGATGGCGCCCAGCCGACCGGTGGCAATGCCGAGTTTCGGACCGAGGAGTTCAGAATCTCAGTGCTGGTGTGCTAGCGGAATATCCCGCTGCGCCACCTGGGCACCTTTTTGTCACTTTTAACCAAAATTTAAACAACAGATGGTTTCAAAGTCTGGATCTTGGAACTGTGAGGCAACTTAAAGCTGAAAATGCTGGCACACTATACATTTGGCACACTGTATAATGCAGTAAGGGAGAATTATTATTCAGCCACGTTTTTTTATATGCAGTATAATTCAAGTGTGTACTGTATCCAACCGCTCCAAATGTGCCCTGCTCCCTTCTGTCTTTTGCCTTTGTACTTTTACATAAATATACACAAACACGTCGATGCCTTCAGGCTTCAGAAAACAAGTGCTTCAGAAAACTGCTGAAAATCTCATGGAGGAAGATGATCACCACATGAACGACTCCGAAGACAATAAGCTGGATTGACATCACAACAGGGATTAGTCTGCTACAAGCAACAGAAGACAGAGGGCATTGGAGAAATCTGACCTGTCTGTGCAGCCAACCATCACAAAGCAACACTCACTTACTTTCTTAACCGCTTATCCAATCAGGGTCAGGAAGTGGGGTTCTGGAGCCTATTCCAGCTTTTCAATGGGCGCAAGGCACACAGTAACACCCTTGATGGGACGCCAGCCCATTGCAGGGCAGACACACACACACATTCACCTATAGGGCAATTCAGTGTCTCCAGTTAACCTGACTGCATGTTTTTGGACTGTGGGAGGAAACCGGAGCTCCCGGAGGAAACCCACATAGACATGGGGAGAACATGCAAACTCCACACAGAAAGGACTGTGTCTGTCTGTCTGTCTGTCTATCTATCTATCTATCTGCATGTCTGTCTGTCTGTCTGTCTCTCTATCTACCTACCTATATATATATATATATATCTTTCCGTCCGTCCATCCATTCATCTATCTATCTTTTTTAGTACAGAATATGTTTAAGACACGTGTTCGTAATTAGCACTTAATGACTGTATAATCAGATATTAGGTGTGATATATGATTTTTTTTTATAAGTTCAGTAAGCCTACAATAACTACATAAAGAATTAAACATTAGAAGAAAGAATTCCAGTCAGGAAACTGCTAATTCAAACACAGGCATCGAGTTTAGCTGCAGATACGTACCGACGTTCACTTTTCATTAGCTCTGTTAGCACACGGGTTGACATGCCGGGAGATTGGTGTCTCTCAGCGTTTGTTTATCATCATTATACACGTTCCCACAATGCAGCAGCTTCACTCTATTAACCTCGCGCTTCTGACAGGTTTATTTTTGCCGTTCTAAGTTAGCCTTATTAGCACGGTGAGTGTCAGGAGTAATTTGTTTCCTAACGTCAGATCAAAGGTAAGCGATCGCTCACTAATTCATTCCTGTTACTCACACTTCAACATGCGGGGCGGCGTGTAGATGCTCTGCCACTCACGTCAGGTACTGCGCTGGATTTCACTCGCTAATCAGCTCCGGGTTTTACCTACGAATGCAAGATAATAAAATGTAAAAATGTAACGGGCCCTGTACGCTTCACCTACTCCATTTTACTTACTGTTCAACTCCTGGCTTAGGAGGTCAGTACCTCCATCATACCACTGAGGTTCGCTGGACGCTGTTGTTGCATATACACTGATCAGCCATAACATTAAAACCACCTCCTTGTTTCTACACTCACTGTCCATTTTATCAGCTCCACTTACCATATAGAAGCACTTTGCGTCCTGTGACCACTGATGAAGGTCTAGAAGATGACCGACTCAAACAGCAGCAATAGATGAGCGATCGTCTCTGACTTTACATCTGCAAGGTGGACCAACTAGGTAGGAGTGTCTAATAGAGTGGACAGTGAGTGGACACGGTATTTAAAAACTCCAGCAGCGCTGCTGTGTCTGATCCACTCATACCAGCACAACACACACTAACACACCACCACCATGTCAGTGTCACTACAGTGCTGACAATGATCCACCACCTAAATAATACCTGCTCTGTGGTGGTCCTGTGGGGGTCCTGACCATTGAAGAACAGCATGAAAGGGGGCTAACAAAGCATGTAGAGAAACAGATGGACTACAGTCAGTAATTGTAGAACTACAAAGTGCTTCTATATGGTAAGTGGAGCTGATAAAATAGACAGTGAGTGTAGAAACAAGGAGGTGGTTTTAATGTTATGGCTGATCGGTGTAATTGTTTCCTATTCTTAATATTTTAGGACCTATGGATGGATGATGGGGTAGCTTTAACAAAGGGGAAAAGAGTGGCATTATGTAAACATGTCGCTGATGTTGTAAGTTTTTAGCCCAACTGTCAGTGTTTGTCTAAGGACATCGAATAGCTGTAGGATTAAGATTATCCATCCATAGATGTGGCTAAAAAGTCAAACCTATCAGGGCATGTTTACACATGATTTCTAAGTCATTTAACTGGAGTTATTAGTAATGACAGGGCGCCGTAAATTGAAAGCTAATTGATTATCCAGAAACTGCTCATGCTGGAGTAATCCATCTCATCAAAGTTATGAAGACCCAACGTTACAGAAGAACTGGACTGCAGCGTTCTTTAGATTTTGTATTATTCTTATTTTTTTAAATGGTCCTCATCATATTTGGGCTATGGTTTGTACTTCTGTTATGATATTTTACTGCATTTATACAATATTGTTTAGAATGATCTGAAGTTGTGTGTGGTGTCCTGTTTAATCTGCTATGGTAGTGATAGATGTTTTTGTGTGCTTTTTATTGCCCATTTAGAATATTTTATGACCCCCTGCTGCAATGCCCAGAAGCTGTATTAGAATGAGTATCCTGCCCATTACACACTTAATTATGAAATATGGCTTAAATCCCTGCAGGCACAGTGTTCCGTACAGCGCCGGCCCTGCTGGGTTCAGGGATCGGCTGAGCTGAATTAGTGCTAACGCGACATGGTTATGGTTCACCTGGGAGGCTTTTGGCTCCTGTTATTCTGACTATAGTGTCTGTTTTGGGGTGAGTCAGTGCTAAAGTGGCCACTACAGAAGACACCAACTGTAAAGTGTTTCAAGGTTTGATAAGATCCAGTAGGACAGTTAAACCATCACTGTTTCTCTTTGGACCTATCCAGTTTTCTGGGTATCTGAAGTCTGAAGTGCTTCTGAGAAGCAGTCTAAGTCAGTATGAAATGTTTTGCTCAATTTTCCTTTCCCTTGCTGGTTGAGGAGAGCTGCAGGCTAGCACATGCCTCCTGAGATACTGGTACATCCGCTGGCTGGTTGTACAGAGAGTCCCAGCATGTATGATCATGATGGAGCGTGCTACACGCTCCATAAGTAAATTGATCTCCATCCGGACTAACGTCTCTCAGACACGTACATTAGTGTCTGTAGGGTGTGTATGATGGCACTGGCCAGACTGGTGGGCTGGCATATGAAACCACTGAGCCATCCAAGTGAAGGTTACTCACTCACTCACTCACTCACTCACTCACTCACTCACTCACTCACTCACTCACTCACTCACTCACTCACTCACTCACTCACTCACTCACTCACTCACTCACTCACTCACTCACTCACTCACTCACTCACTCACTCACTCACTCACTCACTCACTCACTTTCTTAACCGCTTATCCAATTAGGGTTGGGGTGGGGGGTGCTGGAGCCTATCCCAGCTTTTCAATGGGTGCACACAGTAACAGTAACAGGGCGCCAGTCCATCGCAGGGCAGACACACATACACACACCCATTCATACAGGGCAATTTAGTGTCTCTAATGAACCTGACTGCATGTTTTTGGACTGTAGGAGGAAACCAGAGCTCCAGGAGGAAACCTACGCAGACACGGGGAGAACATGCAAACTCCGCACAGAAAGGACCCGGAGCGCTCCACCTCAAAAGGGGGGGGGCAATTACTTTTTAACACCATGCCAGTTGTCTGTAAACGCTGCTACTGTGATTGTACATGCTACCATTTAGCAGTTTGCGCTGCACCGCCCCAATTCATCCAAGCCTTCTTCTCATTTTCACTCCTGCGTCTGTTCTCCGTCCCGTTTCCCTTCTGGCCGAGCACACGCTCTCAGTCACCGACCATCAAACATCAACCTAAAAGGACAAATGAATCCTTCTTCCTGGCTGTACTCTCTGTTCCAGCCTCCAGAAGTCCATTTCAGGAGCCAAATAAAAGTCCTGCAGTTTAAACTCATTTATTTCCTCGCTGCTGTTCGATTAGAAAGTGCCAGGTTTACAAAAAACACCCTAATTACAGCCGTTACAGTCAGCGCTCGCCCGGCCGGTTCAGCGCCAGGCGACCTGACGGTGCGCTCACACGGAACAGACGCACCCTGCCTAATTAAATAGTTGGCACCTGCTCGTAAAAAACATTTTGTGTTTTATTTCAATGAGCAAGGGAACGACAACAGTGGTACAAAATATACACTATGTGGCCAAAAGTATTTGGACACCTGACTGTGCACTTGTTGGACATCACATTTAAAAACAAATGGTATTAAAATACAGTGACCTCTGTGTGATCTTTTCAGCTATAATGACAGACACTCTTCTGACAGGCTTCTCACGAGACTTTGAAGTATGTCTGTGGGAATTTGTGTCCATTTAGACTCTGGCTGGACACTGATGTTGGTCAAGAAAGCCTTAGTTGATGTTCCAGTTCCAGCTGAGGTCAGAGCTCTGAGACTTTAAACCCAGATGTCTTTATAAAACAGGAATGATTTTGCCGGTTTTGGTGGTCACAGACAGTCTTCTCTAGTTTTGCTAGTTTCCTCGTCACTGCTGGTAGCGTGAGGTGGCACCTGCAGCCCATTCAGGTTACTCAAGTAGTTCAGCTCCTCCAGGATGGCACAACCATACAAGAAGGTTGCTAGACAGTTTGCTGTGGAGGAGATTCCAGGAAATGGACTGGAGCGATTGCGCCAAATGCTTCTCATGTAAATGCACCCTAAGTCTCATGTGTCATGAAGGCCCAACGTCCTCTAGCGGGACCTGTGCTCACAGCCCAGAACTGGCAGTTTCACCACTGGCAGCCCGTTCTGTTCAAAGATGAGAGCTGGTTCACGCTGAGCACGTGACAGACGTGAACCCTACGCTGTCTGCTTCATCGTCCAGCATAACCGATGGGTCAAACACTCACTCACTTTCTTAACCGCTTATCCAATTAGGGTCGCTGGTGCTGGAGTTATCCCAGCTTTTCAATGGGCGCAAGGCACACAGTAACACCCTACACGGGGTTGCCAGTCCATCGCAGGTCAGACACACATACACACATCCAATCATCTATAGGGCAATTCAGTGTCTCCAATTAACCTGACTGCATGTTTTTTGGACTGTGGGAGGAAACCGGAGCTCCCGGAGGAAACCCACGCAGACACGGGGAGAACATGCAAACTCCACACAGAAAGGACTCAGACCGCCCCACCTGGGGATCGAACCCAGGACCTTCTTGCTGTGAGGTGACAGTGCTAGCCACCAAGCCACCGTGCCACTCTTTATTTATTACTATTAGTATTGTTTAAAAAGGTTGAATGGAAGCAGATTCATTTATAGTTTTTTTCAGTTGTTCTTGTAATTAGGCAACTTTGCATCAAGAGTTTAGGGAAGGCCCTTTACTGTTCCACTTTGTAAAGACATGAAGGAAATCTCGGTTTAAAGAAACAATAGCACTGAACATCTTTGGAATGAACTGGAACATCAGTTGAGGCTTCTTGACCAACATCAGTGCCCAGCCATACAAAAGTGTTGTCATATTTTAACTGAATGGGCACAAATTCCAACAGATATACTTCAAAATCTTGTGTGAAGCCTTCTCAGAATGAGTGGCTGTTCTGGCTGAAAAGATCACATACAAGGATGTCCAACATGGTCATAGTCAGGTGTCCAGATACTTTTGGCCATATGATGTACTTACTAGAGACGGAAATAAGAGCCGAACTGGGCGTGTGAAGGATAAATGGCGTAACATCTGTCTTCATTTTCACACAGACTATTAGTAAAGCTGCATCAACACGAGCAAACATTTTTAAATAAAAACCCTAATCATGCTTATAATTAATTAGATTTTAATGCACCGCTTTCATACGCGGAGAATACTAACATCTGAATGTAATCATCACATTGATAAATGATTACATCTTTTATTCATTAGCTTGTTCTACACACTTCCAGCACGGCTGCACTGTTTATTGCATTAAATCAAGCGCACAGGCCTGCAGCCTGACAGCAGAGCGGGTCAAACTGTAGAGACCAGAGATTTGGCCAAAGTCACAGGACGTCACACTGGACGCTCAGAAGTCACTTTCTTAACCCCTTATCCAATTTTCAATGGGCGCAAGGCACACAGTAACACGCTGGATGGGGCGTCAGTCCATCGCAGGGCAGACACACACACCCCTATAGGGCAATTCAGTGTACCCGGAGCACCCGGAGTAAACCCACGCAGACATGGGGAGAACATGCAAACTCCACACAGAAAGGACCCGGACCGCCCCGCCTGGGGATCGAACCCAGGACCTTCTTGCTGTGAGGCGACAGTAATACCCACATAGCCACCCGTGCTGCCCCACTCAGAGGTCATTTATCTCAATTCTAAAGCTGCTCAGATTCACTTCTGTTATTTCGTCAAACAGCTAATGCTGCACTGTAACTGTTGTGACGTGGAAACGTCTAGGAGCAAAAACATCTCAGCCGCAACCACACAAATGACAAAAAAAAAATCCAAACTAAGAGACAGTGAGAGCATGACAAGTTTCTTCTCTAGAAGACGGGACAGCACAAAAACACGGTCATGCTATTCATGGACTGGGCTAGCATAGCTGGGAAGCCACACACAATCCCAAGATCACCATGTGCAAAGCATATACAATACAATGATCAGTCATAACATTAAAACCACCTTGTTTCTACACTGTCCATTTTATCAGCTCCACTTACCATATAGAAGCACTTTGTAGTTCTACAATTACAGACTGTAGCCCATGTTTCTCTAAATACCTTTTCAGCCTGCTTTCACCCCGTTCTTCAATGGTCAGGACCCCCACAGGACCACCACAGAGCAGGTATTATTTAGGTGGTGGATCATTCTCAGCACTGCAGTGACACTGACATGGTGGTGGTGTGTTAGTGTGTGTTGTGCTGGTATGAGTGGATCAGACCCAGCAGCACTGCTAAAGTTTTTAAATACCGTGTCCACTCACTGTCCACTCTATTAGACACTCCTACCTAGTTGGTCCACCTTGTAGATGTAAAGTCAAAGACGATCGCTCATCTGTTGCTGCTGTTTGAGTTGGTCATCTTCTAGACCTTCATGAGTGGTCACAGGACGCTGCCCACGGGGCGCTGTTGGCTGGATATTTTTGGTTGGTGGACTATTCTCAGTCCACCAGGGACAGTGAGGTTAAAAACTCCAGCAGCGCTGCTGTCTGATCCACTCATACCACACAAACCACACAAGTGCTCTTTAGTCTGAATGGGCACAAATTTCCACAGACATATTTCTAAGTCTTGTGAGAAGCCTTTTTAGAAGAGTGGATGTTGTTTTAGCTGAAAATACAATAAAGGAGGTCACTTTAATTTAATACTATTTATTTTTTAACGAGACGTCCAACAAGCTCATGGTCAGGTGTCCTAATACTTTTAACCATGTAGTGTTTTTAGTTCTAGTAAATGAACAGATCAGGAATTCCCATCACTGGTATGACACACATGTCATTTAAAGTAAAAATTCTTTTAAAATGAGATCAGGTGTGTTTGAAAGAGGGAAGCTTTTATAAACCCTGGTGTAAAGCACACCCCAACTGGACCATGGAACAGTGGTAAGGTATTTGCTACACTAATAAACGGCTTCATTTTCACTTTATTTGTAATTACAGCTAATGCCATTCAATAGAAATGTATGCTTCCACTTTTGTGCTAAGTTTGGGGAATACCCTTTCTTGTTTGAGCATCTTAATGCCCCTGCACACAACATGAGCTTTGTAAAGAAATGGAATGAATTTATGTGGAGGATCAATAATATCAATACCAATCAGTGCCTCATACCACTATGATCCTGTGGCTGAATGAAAGTAAATCCCCATGGTCATGTTTAAAATCCATTTTTTAAAATGATCCAAAAAGAGTGGAAACTGTTAGAGCAGCAAACAGACACCTGGTGTGTAATAACATAATGAAACAGAGACCAAAACCGCTTGTTATAAAAATTTTATTTGGAATAAAACATAGAACCATATTACATGTAGTGTGGTCAGTCTAGACTATCTACCTCAGGTAAGAACGACACACTCAGTGGACGTCAAACATCACAGAAATCAGTGCCGTGACGCTGCATGTACTCCCCCGCCACTGAACCGCGTTAGCTACGAAGACGTGACAAGACTCGATCCTAGACCACCAGTGGATCTCCAATCCATCCCAACCTGGCGGCCTGAGCGGTTACAGTAGTGTTAATGCTTCACGGGAGAGAGCAGAGCACAAAACACACCACGAAGAAAAAGCGAGCGACTGAAAAGTCAAAACACGCAGACCTGTGATCAATCTGATCAACCACGGGTGAGGCTCTTCAGACTACTCGTGTGAGTCTCTATATCTTTTTGAAGACTGATCAGTTGTCCTTATTCCTCCTCGGTGGAATTATTAAAATTTGTGATTTTAAGGAACGGTTCAGTAAAATCCCACACAAAGTACACAGTTTACCCCAAATGTTTCCCCTTCACTGCCTCTAACGTACAACATTGTAAAGCTTGCTTAACTGTGGGCAGTGATGCATAATCCATCAGTTTTAAATTAATGCCGGACGTGTTTGTGATGGTTCTTGTATTGACCACTGACATAATATAAGTTTAAGGGCATAGAAATAATAGGAGGGGGGGTGACCCCGGCAAAAACACCACTGGCCACTGACTTTGTAATCGATGTGGTCATATTAGCCTTATTTAAATGGACACAGAAAAGTTGTATGTATGTAGACAGGTTGTCCTCAGCTGTTAATTTATCACACACTTTCTAATCAGGCTTTATTATGTTATTAAAATGTTAATTAATCAGTAATTTACTTATTAATTATTAGGATTTTAACGTCATGTTTTACACTTTGGTTACATTCATGACAGGAACGGTAGTTACTCATTACACAAGATTCATCATCAAGTTTAATATCACAGTCATGGACAATTCAGTGTTTCCAATTCACCTCACTTGCATGTCTTTGGACTGTGGGAGGAAACCCACGCAGACACGGGGAAAGGACCCAGACCGCCCCACCTGGGGATTGAACCCAGGACCTTCTTGCTGTGAGGCGACAGTTCTACCCACTTAGCCACCGTGCCGCCCCAAAACTCATAGTAAATGAAACTAATGAAAGAAAACATCTGCAGCCTGTTTTACACCAGTATGAAATATTGTGTGACACTTACTTGCAGGGGGTCATGTGTAAAATAAAAGTCATGGTTCGAGAGCCAGGTAATCTGCAGTAGGGCTCAGGTAAAAACAAATGCTAATGATAATGCAATGATTTGTCTTTTAAAGACATGCTGCTACATTTTAAGGTGGTAAAAAGCAACTAATGTAATTTGGGAATAAACAGAAGGAAAGAAAATCCTGCAAATTGAAGCGGGATACAAAAAGCAGATACGTATGGCCTCTCAGGTGGCGCAGCGATAAAACAAGCTAGCACACCAGAGCTGGGATTTCGAATACATCGTATCGGATCTCAGCTCTGCCAAATTACCTACAACGGTGCTACCCAATTAATCAGTAAAAGCAAATAAATAAAACGTGTTGCACAGTGAATGCATGGTCACGTCCAAAACTGAACACCAGACATCTGATGGATCAACATCATCTCAAATGAAGTGCAAACTAATTTAATCTGACCTCACTGACCAAAGCTGAAGCGGTCCAGGGGTCAGGAGTTTCATATGTACTTCTCGGCCACGCCCAAACACTGTACAGCTTTTCCAACATCTATTCGACTCTTCACTGAACCGTTCCTTAAAAATATGGACGTAGTTTCGCTTAGTATATTATTAAGTGACCGTGTTCCTAAATACGAAAGTAAAACTCAAACGAGCGCCGTCGTGTCTGAGGTAGCAAGGCAATCATGGCTTCTTCTGATTAGAATCAAAACGCAGATTTATAAAATTATTTTACTCTGAGAAAATCATCATTGGGCCAAAAAAACATCGTTATATGTTATCGTTAATCTGTCTCTCTTTAGTACACACAGTAGACGATCAGGTAGCTCCTCTCTGGACTGGAATGGATGCTGTATAGGCACACAGGGCTGAAACATCTCCACATTCCTCAACACGTACAGTATTGACGTATACAAGCTATATATATTTTATAGGATTTTTACATCATTACAAACGTTTTAAAAGAATCAGGGCACCGATTACGCTCGACATATAGCGTAAACACGACGAGGAACATCAGAGGAATGCATTCTGGGAGCAACATGCATTAATCAGTATGAACAAGGTGGTATGAAAGTTCTCGTCATACCCATGTACACGGATTAAAAACTTAAACCGGTTCCACAGTCACGTCTGGTACGAGGACTGGCGCAGTAACTGGCACAAAGGGTTAAAAACAATGAGGAAACCAAAAATACACACAAAAATAGAAGCTGATTATACAGTACGAACCCTCGTTTCCCTAAATATCATCTGCTTATTCATACAAATCAGCCTGGAACCCCAGTCAGCTCCAATCTACAAGTTCATGGATTTACAGTTGCATAGTACAGACAGACGGAGGACGCAGGTCAGCTCGGCCTGAATCTGCAGTTTATTCTCTGGATCAGGATCTTCCATCTGTGGAACTCCGGGAGCTTCACTAAACCACCGAGACGGATCTCGCTCCTCATCGTGATCGAGGGTTTAAAGGTCGTCGGGAGCGCTCACATCACCTGAACACACACATTCACACAGAACCAATCAGTAAACAACATCAAGGACTGAATTTTTACAAAGTACAAGACTGAGAACCAAATACACACAGAAATGAACCAGCTAGTGTTTACTGGTTTTTAACTTGACCAATATAGACACAGTGACATCACTGGTCCACTTTTCTTTGGCTGCCAACAAAGTTGCTTTTCGTTTACATGTTTACTTTTACATGTTGACCACAACCATGTTATCATGTTGATGAATAAAAGCCGAAAAGCAACAAAATACATTTTGATAAACTACAAAGAAATGATACTGCCTACAGAACAAATAAAAAATCTAAAGTCTTTCTAGAGAGGAACTGATGATGTAGTCGGCGTTGGTTGATGTAATGGTTCTGGTTTTGTGACAGGACGACCAACAAGCTTAAAGAGAGGTGTCCATATACTTTTGGAAATAGTTCATATGCAAAATCAGGAAACATAAATGTTTAATAGTGCTGAGTGAAATAACTTCAATTTTACGTGCACTGAACTAAAAGTAAAAACAAACTCTTCAAACGCAGTGAAGCGCACGGTCTCAGGTGGTCCTCACAAACCCATTATATCACCATGAAAGCAGGAAAACAAAGGCTTATGGGTAAAAAGTTTAAGCAGAGCCGTATGGCATTGTTTCTGCTATTTTTCCCGTTTGAATGATGATACGCTGAACACAGTGTTTCTGTCGTACGCGTTTCCCCCCATAATAAGGTCTGATGTTTAATGGAAGGGAGATAAAACAGGTTGGGAGTAAAAAGAGCCGAGAGCTCAGGAAGCCGTTTTGTTCTCAGACTTATCTCTCAGTCTTCTAGAGAACCACGGAGCCGAGCGGACGGGTCTAATTAAATATCCGCTCAGCTGTGAGAGCCGGGCGGCTTAGCGCCCTCCATCACTGCACAATTAGTGACGATAGAACAGAAAAGGTGGAGACGAGAAAGACGGACGTGAGGCTCATGTTAAGGCCTGGTGTTAAGCGGGTGGTCCTAATGATTTGGCTCATGATTGTATATCAAATATAAAAGTCTTTTTTTGGGCTTACCTCTGATCCCGAGGACAGGCTCGCTGCTTAAAAGAGAGAACGAGAGGGGAAAAGGAAGTAAGTTACATTTTCGTTAATGTCATGCACAACTCTTTAAACCAGGGTTCTACTGAGGAACCAACCATGAGTCCTTGGAAAGACACACAAATGTAAAAATCAGAAGGGGTGTCCCAATACTTTCGTCAATGTACTGTACAACGATCAGCCATAACATTAAAACCACCTCCTTGTTTCTACTTACTGTCCATTTTATCAGCTCCACTGACCATATAGAAGTACTTTGTAGTTCTACAATTACTGACTGTAGTCCATCTGTTTCTCTGCATGCTTGTTAGCCGCCTTTCATGCTGTTCTTTAATAGTCAGGACCCCCACAGGAACCCCCACAGGACCACCACATAGCAGGTATTATTTAGGTGGTGGATCATTCTCAGCACTGCAGTTACAATGACATGGTCGTGGTGTGTTAGTGTGTGTTGTGCTGGTATGAGTGGATCAGACACAGCAGCGCTGCTGGAGTTTTTAAACACCTCACTGTCACTGCTGGACTGA
Organism: Trichomycterus rosablanca; assembly: GCF_030014385.1. Taxonomy (NCBI): domain Eukaryota; kingdom Metazoa; phylum Chordata; class Actinopteri; order Siluriformes; family Trichomycteridae; genus Trichomycterus; species Trichomycterus rosablanca. The sequence goes on along the minus strand of NC_086006.1, from coordinate 25,050,750 downwards.
GAATATTCTAGAAGATGACCAACTCAAACAGCAGCAATAGATGAGCGATCATCTCTGACTTTAAATTTACAAGGTGGACCAACTAGGTAGGAGTGTGTAATAGAGTGGACAGTGAGTGGACACGGTATTAAAAAACTCCAGCAGCGCTGCTGTGTCTGATCCACTCATACCAGCACAACACACACTAACACACCACCACCATGTCAGTGTCACTGCAGTGCTGAGAATGATCCACCACCTAAATAATACCTGCTCTGTGGCGCAGGGGGCTAAAAAAGTATGTAGAGAAACAGACGTACTACAGTCAGTAATTGTAGAACTACAAAGTGGAGCTGATAAAATGGTTAGTAAGTGTAGAAACAAGGAGGTGGTTTTAATGTTATGGCTGATCAGTGTACGTTTCATCAATATTATTATTAATAAAATATGTTTAATAATTCTCTCAAACTCGGTGAGCAGTTCCCGAAGGCTAACGCTAACACTGTTTGCTCAGACCTGAAGCAATAAATACGCTGTTTTATTTTTTCTGTATCTGTAGGTGTAAGGTCTACATGGAAAAACATTTGATTAACAAACACAGAAGAGGAAATTAAAATAGATTTTTAATTAATCCTGGACTTTTTCCACCTTCATTTTAACACCCTTGATGCTTATTTGCTGAACAAATAGTGCTTTCTGTTAGTGAGGAGGATTATCCTCTAGTGAAAGAACCAAAGAAGTAAAAGAAGAAACTTGTGGTAGTAAAAATTAGTGGAAGGAACCCAAAAAATCATCACTCTGCGTTCACAGTGGCAAAAGTTCTTAATGAAATCGCTCTATACTGGTTGCTAGTACAGAAATGTGTTACAGTTTTAGCTTTACTGATGGTTGTCTTGTTATGTTTGTTTGATTGTTTAAGATTCATCGGTTCAAGTTTTTTTTATGTCAAACACAGTCATGGACAATTCTGTATCTCCAATTCACCTCACTTGCACATCTTTGGACTGTTGGAGGAAACCGGAGCACCCAGAGGAAACCCACACGGACACAGGGAGAACATGCAAACTCCACACAGAAAGGACCTGGACCGCCCCACCTGGGGATCGAACCCAGGACCTTCTTGCTATGAGGTGACAGTTCTACCCACTTAGCCACCGTGCCTCCTCTACTGGAGTAGTAATCAAAAGATCGCTGGTTCAAGCCCCACCACTGCCAGGTTGCCACTGTTGGACCCTTGAGCAAGGTCCTTAACCCTCAATTGCTCAGACTATATACTGTCATAGTACTGTAAGTCGCTTTGGGTAAAAGCGTCTGCTAAATGCCAAAAATGTAAAAAAAAAAATTCGAAAGACCCCGCCCCTTTTTTAGTCCAGTCTTTTCCCACCCAGTAGACTAGTGGCCAACTGTGCCCACTAGGGGGCACCCAGCCCACCGGTAGCAGAATACCAGCGCTGGTGCACTAGTGGAAAATCCATATTTGTTGTTTCTTACAGGTTAACTGGTCGATCATTCTCATCACAGGTCCAAGCATTTCACATTCGCTCATTAATACGTTTAATAAGATCAGATTTTTCTCCCGTCATTAATAAATGAACAAATTCCAGCTGTTTCGTTTGTACTGCACTGCTGCCAGTGTGCACGCAGGATTAGTACCAGGAGAAAGGGGGTGAAGGAGGAAGAGGGGTTAGGCTTACAAGAACAGGCAGGGAAGCTCTCGTTAATCGGCTCCACAAGGTCATTCATATCAGAAATGAAAGAAAAGTAGCGATCCAGGATTTCATCTGAGAATACAAACATACACACAGGCTGTTATTTTCTCTTACACACACACACACACACACACTCTCTCTTACACACACACACCAGATACACACACACCAGATACACACACACCAGATTGGAGAAACCCACATTGGAGGATAAAAAGGAAAAGCTGTACAGATATAGTCTAAAGTTTACCTACATTAGTAAAAGACAGGTTTATCATTAGGGTGATCATAAAATTGCTTGATTGAATGTCATTATATGGCCAAAAATATGTGGACACCTGACAATGACCTGGTTGGACATCATATTCCAAAACCTTGATCATTTATTTATTTTTAATTATTTATCTATGCATTTTACCCCCTTTTTCTCCTAGTGTAGCGTAGCCAATCCGCTGCTGGGGACCCCGACGGCATCCAAGGAGGGTGTATATTCGCCTGACACACACTGCCTCCGAGGTGTGTGCAGTCCTACCAATGCCTTCTTATAATCCCATGCTTTGGTGGATTTGCGTGTAAGGTCAGCTTCGCGTCCGAGGAGCCACGCCCCGATCTCTGCTCTCTTCCACTCTCTGTACAGGCGCCCTGGCTAGCCAAGGTCCTTACACATCGGTGATAACCCCGCCCTTTAGTCCGGTCTTTCTTACCAAGCGGACTGAAGACCAATTTTATCTGCTGCAAGCATTAGACAATTACGACTTTACATCTACGAGTTATTGGTTTGACGTTGGTTCTCTGTGCCAAACTGTCACCATGAAGATTGAAGCACTTATTAGATTAGAAGGAGTGTCCACATACTTTTGGCCATATATATCAGATTCCTTGTTTTTGACTTTTTTTATGTTAACGTTGCAGATTTACGCTGCGAGTTACCTGTGTGTTCTGGCTGGCCTCTCGGTTCCTGACTCAGAGAGCTGGAGGAGGAAACACCGTTCACTGAAGGATCCGACTGAGGCTACAAACAGAACCACAGAGTTAAGAATAAAGGTTTCTATTATTTAAATTCAGGAACGCAGACACTGACACACTTAGAAACTTCAGCTAATAAACAAAAACATCAATAAAAAAAGACAGAATTCAGCAGGGAAATCAGCTGACACATGAATACAACAGCAGATCTTATTTACATCGACTGCCTTAAGAATAAAAAATCTTCTAGAATGGTTTTAAAACTCCAAACAGCCTCGTTATCCTACAGTAGATCCTGTAGATAACGACATTACAGCCTCTGTGATGCTGGGGGCGTGTTTTTTTGCAAGGGGAGGAAAACGTCTGAAATGAAAATAATTAGTAAATAAACTTCAAAATGCTCAGGGCAACAACAAAACACCCTCCTAAAATCCTTCTATTCAAACACTTAGTGCTTGGGTGGTGCAGTGGTGTAATGCGCTAACCCACCACAGGTAAGATCTTGAGCACTCAGGTTCAAATCTAGTTGTGCTATCGGCCTGGCTGGGCGTCCAAGCACGCAGATTAGCATAGCGTGTCTCTAGATACGGGATACAGCTCTCTGGCAGGTGAAATGAAGGTGGAAGGGGGGTGGGGGGTTGGTTCAGATCTCTAGTCCTGATATATCCCCTCCCCTTATACTTAAGCCGACCAATGCCCACCCAGACCCGACTTCATTATAGAACATTACCAGACCAGTCTGTGATGTACAGTATGAAGCTCAGATGGCATTACCGGGTGAAGCAGTAGCCGGAGTCGGTACAGTTGAGTCTCCAGCTGTTTGTTATGATCCTCCAGGATCTGCATACGCCCCTCCAGTCGACCCTTGTGCTGCCTCAGGAGCTTAGCTTCGGCTAACAGGTCGGCCTCGTCCCGAATCCCACCTTCTAAACTCTCCAAACCTCCACGCTGCCTCTGCTGCTCCTGGAGCTGCTCGTACTCCCTTTTCAGACACCTACAGGAGAAGGTCACTGATAATAAGCCTGTTGAAACGGAACGTGTGTGTTTATGTATAGTGGATTTAGAAATGCACTGTCCATCACCATCCCTACAGTGAAACGTGGTGGTGGCAGCATCATGCTATGAATGTGCTTCTGAGCAGCAGGGACAGGAGGTAAGAGTGAATGCAAACTAACCTTGCAACATGACAATGACCCAAAGCATACAGCCAAAACGATTCGGTACTGGCTTAGGAGCAAATCTATAGAAGCTAAAATCTAGATATAAACCCAATCAAACATCTGTATACAGTAGATATCTAAAGACTGCAGGTCACAGATGCATACATATAATCTAATGGAGCTTGAGAGGATCTGTCATGAGTAATGGGATTAATCGCCCCAATACAGACGGCAAAGCTTGTAGATACGTATAGAAAACTTGTTCAATAAAGTGTCTGAATAATGAAGTGCTGAATACAGGGTCCGAATACTTTTCGTCATTATGGGCGATGAACCCACAACCCACCTTTGTTCCTCCTCTAGGCGAGCGATGTTCCTCTCCAGCTCATCCCGCTCTGCTCTCTCCACCGCCTGGAGAATCTGGGCGGGGCTATGCAACACCTGTCCAGAGGAATGCAGATTTGCAGCAGGGGATCTGGTCGTGTGGGCGGGGCTTTGGGACACGCTGCAGGACGCTCCCTCGGATCCCAGAGTCTGGCAGTACTGCAGGATCAAAGCATGTTCCTCATCCCTGAAACAGAGATTTAAGTTTAGAGTCAAATGAATTTCCACAGATGTAGTTTCACAGTTCCACAGGTAGTGACTGAATCACAGGAACACACACTTTCGTCCCAAACATTTTGGAAATAAACAAACTTCACAGCTTGGAGCAAATCTAATGGGGCAGAAAGTTAACTTTGCAGTAAGGTCTCTTGTTTTTCCTTTTGGTAATCGTGACTGACCACAGTTTCTGATCTCTTGCCTCTAATTAATAAAAGTATCCATCCATCCATCTATCTATCTTCTGTGTCCATATGATGGTGATGGTGGACGCTGGCGCATTTGGCTGCCGCTGCCGTTGCTGTATTTTGTCATGGTTTGCTATATTTTATTGTATTTTTGTCATGTTTTTCTTTCGCTTTCGTCTTTTCGTGGTCGCTGCCGCTCCTGTTGCTCGGTTTCTTTTTTCGTCGGATGGTCTCGGCGTCTGTTGGGTACTGGATGGCTGGCGTGTGTTGGATAATTTTGAAAGACGCGGACGCTGATTGCAGTGTGCAGCTATGGAATTGCTTGGACTCCGATTCCGGCTTCCCTCCCCCGGGCCACCTTCGGCTTTGTGCTTGCATCGGGATGTTGCGCTCCTCCCTCGCCGAGGGTGCATCTATCGGGGATCTCGTGGGAGTTTCGGGTTTGATGGCACTGGTGGTGTGCCGGCTGGCCTGGCTAGCATGGAACTTGACCTGAACTCTCTCCGCTTTGGATGACTTAACATCCGTTCGCTATCCGGCAAGGGTCCTCTGGTCTATGATATCCTGAAAGATCATGGATATGACTTCCTTTGCTTGACGGAGACATGGCAACAACCTGGTGACTTCTTCCAGCTGAATCAGTGCACTCCACCTGAGTTTGTTTACATCTGTGAAGCTCGTGTCACGGGATGAGGAGGCGGAAATGTAGGGTTTCCACAGTATCTGTTCCTGCTTACTCTTCTTTTGAATCAACTATTGATTCCCCCTCCACCTAAAGACTCACTTATTCAAACTAGCCATTCAATTAATTCACTTGTTGTTCAATGTTAATTGTAAATGTCTTATATTGTCTGTTTTGTTGTTTAACTGCTATGTAAGATGTAAGGTGCCCTTGAGTGCTTTGAAAGGTGCCTATAAATAAAATGCATTATTATTATTATTATATAAATACGGCTAGATTGACCGCACACACTAAAAATGACATGAAGTCGATGTGTTTTGATAAGGACGAAGAGAAAACCCAAGCCGTCCCCTGATACCGGGAGGAAATGTCAGGACGGATAGAAGCTGCTGGACATACTCAATGTGGACAAAAGTATTGGGACACTTGTTGTATAAATGTATAGCGGGAGCTTGTTGGACATCCCATTTGAAGAATAAAAACACAGTATTAAAAGAGTGACCTCTGTACGATCTTTACAGCTTTACTCACAAGACTTTGAAGTATGTGTGTGGGAATTTATGCCCATTCAGTTAAAAGATGACATTATCTGTATGGCTGGGAACTGATGCTGGAAAATTCCAGTTCATTCCAAAGCTGTTCAGTAAAGCTGAGGTCAAGACTGTGTGTTTGTCTATGTGGACAAAAGTATCGGGACACCCCTTCTAATTACTGAGTTCAGATATTTCGAACACACATCCCTATCAGATGTATATCAATTATGTAAAATAAATGACATGCCTCCAAATAAGTGGGAACAGTATGGGGAAGGTCATTTCCCTTTACTCCAGTATGATTGTTCCCCTGGGGATTGGCGTGGAGAAACTACACAGAGCCGTCATGACTTTAACCCTGCTTAAATGGGCGCCTACACAAAGAACGATTGGCTTGTTGTTCACACAGGGTGGGAGTCGAACGAGACTGCTGGCTGATTGATGGTGCCTGCACAGAGATGAGGAATAATGTGCTGATCAGGGTGTGGTTCTCCGTACACAAAGCTGCTGTTGGTACCACACACGTCGGAGGGGGCGTGTGTCAGTCTCGCTCTCCTCAATCAGGAGTGGAGGTCAGCATCAGTACAGAGGAAGCATAATCTTGGACAATTTAGTGTCTTGGACAATTTAGTGTCTCCAATTCACCTCACTTGCACGTCTTTGGACTGTGGGAGGAAACTGGAGCACCCGGAAGAAAACCCACACAGACATGGGGAGAACATGCAAACTCCACACAGAAAGGACCCGGACCGCCCCACCTAGAGATCGAACCAAGGACCTTCTTGCTGTGAGGCGACAGTGCTACCCACTTGGCCACAGTGCCGCCCCGATTTAGAAACCGTAGTAGCAGAAACGTACAGATTATGAATTCAAAAAATAGAAGGGGCGTCCCAATACTTTCAGACAATGAACAGACAATGTCAGAAAAAATCTGATCACTTGAAGAATGATGAATGAACCACAGATAATAGCAAGTACAGTGAGCCAAATTAATCGTCTGGAAATGTTCAAATCTCATCCAACGATTGGCCGTCAAGCCGCTGTGTAGAACGAGGCTCATAACAAGATTCTGCAGACGATTGATTACTTGGATCGTTTCCTCCAAAATATCATTTATCCGACAGCCGGAACGGACGCCAAATCAATCCGTTTGCTCCGAGACTGCTAATGATCCAGGCTTCAAATCTGCTCGTTGTGACAATCAAGCTCAGTGAAGATTTGGATCCAATTTTTCTGATCCTTCACGTCCTCCAGGAAAACGTCTGTGTAGATGTGAGAGAGCAGGCTGGATGCTGTCCTGCCCTGAATCCATCGACATACGGCGTGTAATCATCTCGACTACCTGGGCTTCACATCAAAGAGCTCAGCTCGCACCCCGAGAGCCCCGAGCTCGGAGATGTTTATTAGGACAGAGCCTGGCACGGCACACTGCTGCGGCAGGGAAGGGAATCTGGGACAGGACCGTACGACCAGTTAGATGAGAAGGGCGTGAGGAAGGAAGCGGCGAGGGCACTAAGCAACGCGAGACTCGATAAAGAGACTGTGCAGGATATTACCCAGAACCCAAGCGGACACAGAGAAGCAGAGGCAGGAGGGAGACGGAGAAGGAGTTTGGATGTACTGAGCGTCTCTGAGGACCATCAGCCGCCTTCAATCAGTTTCCATCTAAAAAGCCGCCGCCAGCCCGACTCCCTCGCCACCTCCGGTCTGCTTTTCTGGTTGCAAACACATAATTTGCTTCCGATTCCGCCCTTTTATCTCATCTGATTTGCCACACGTGGCAGCTTTTAGTTTCTTAAAGACCAAAAGCATTTGGACGCCTGATCATGAGCTTGTTGGACGTCCCATATGCAGAATAAAAAACAGTATTAATAGATTGACCTCTATGTGATCTAACAGGGAAAAAAATTTGGACCTTGATTCAGGTACAGGGTCACAGTCATGCTGGAACTGTGAAGTGACCAAACGGTCGCCACCAATTTGAAAGCATATGATCGTCTCACAATGGGCGTGGCTGACACATCTGAACTCGAAGATTCATTTACATTTTTGGCATTTAGCAGACGCCTTTATCCAAATCGACTTACAGTATACAGTCTGAGCAATTGAGGGTTAAGGGCCTTGCTCAAGGTCCCAACAGCAGTAACCTGGCAGTGGTAAGGCTTGAACCAGCGACCTTCTGATTACTAGTCCAGTACCTTAACTTCTAGGCTACAACTGACCTTTCAATGTAAAGCAGCTACATTTACATGACATTTTGGCATTTGGCAGATGCTTTTATCCAAAGGGACTTAAGCCCAACAACAGCAACTTGGTGGTGGTGGTGCTTGAACCGGCAACCTTCTGATTACTAATCCAGTATCTTAACCACTGAGCTACCACTGCCCTGATTCAAAGTGTTAATCGTGAGGAACACAGGTTCTTAAAAAACACAGGACAATGAGGAACCTGGGGCTGGCTGGTTGGAAAATTAATTGTGAGAATATACACAGATTAGGCATAACATTATGACCACCTTCCTAATACTGTGTTAGTCCCCCCTTTTGCTGCCATAACAGTCTTGACAAACAACGTTACTATGTTGACTCTAGGACCCCCAGCCCATCAACAGGTTCAATAGATCCAGAACAACAACATTATGGGGTCAGATCTGCACCAATTTCTCTGGCTGAGAGCCAGTAATTTTGAGGTGTAAAATCACCAAACTGTTCAGGATCTTTGTATCAGAACTGGCACCGTGCCAGTGCAAAACGCCTCGAGAGAATCAAGTGTGATGGAAACACATGTTCCATAATCAAACATCATGAACCTTGTATTACATCCACCACGCCTGGGAAGTCAAAGCTGGACAATATATGGACAAAGTATGTGGACATCTGATTATGAGCTTGTCCCTCATCATAGATCACCCATCCAAATCCCTGCTGGCTATAATAGCAGGTAAGACACCAATGCTGGGCCATGAGGGCTGGCTTAAAAGCAACATTTCAATTCATCCCAAAGATGACCAGTGGGGTTCATGGGGATCAGGGCTCCATGCTGGCCACTGGAGTCCCTGACACCAAACCTAATTAATTATGGACCTTGATTTAGATACAGGGTCACAGTCATGCTGGAACTGTAAAGAGACCAAACAGTCACCACCAAGTTGAAAACATATGATCTTTTTGAATGGGTGTGGCTGACACACCTGAACTCGATGATTTGGAGCGGTAAATATGGAGAGCACAGGTCCAGAACCTAGGGCTGGTTGGTTGGTTATAAGGTTAATTATGAGAATATAGGATCACCTGGAAACTTGAGGCAGCTGGGCTCACAGAATCATGGGAGCACATTTAATAAGAGGACAGTGGGAACACTGGTTGACTCTGTGTACTGATCAGTCGTCCTTTAGAAGAACAAACTGTTGCTATGCTAATTGGGTAAAACGACTGCACTACGTAAAGGATTCGCTCTGACCCCTGACCCAAGCTAACAGCTCACAAATCACCAGTTCCGGCAGTATTGACGGTTCTAACAGTGACCTGTCAGGGTAATTGGCAGGTCTGCACTGTGAAGTGGAACACCACTCGACCTTTAGCTAATGATCTGCCCTATAGCTCCTGTTCTTCTCCTGTTCAGCTCCTCTACCTCACAATCTTTTATCCTTTATCTCCTCTTTGCTGGTTGTTTATTTCCACTTCCTCCCTCTTTTCTTTTTAAGTCTGACGCGATCTCGGCTGGATTTGTTCCAACACGCCGTCCTGTAAGTCATCCATCAATGGGACGCCGCTCAATAGGACTCAGACAGACTCGGATGGGACAGAACGAACACTGATGAAGCATATTAGCTTCACTGTTTAGATGTTCTCGTCTCCTCAACATGTTAATTGACTTCCTCTCACAGGGGACAGACATGGTGTTGCTAAATATCGAGCGTTCATACAGGACTGTTTAGCGCTGAGGTCAAAAGTTTACATATACTTATGAAGGGCATGTATGACAAAGTTGAGGAGGAAGAGGACGGCCAACAACAAGATGCAGGCCATTAAGGAGCCTGAAACCCAACAGTAGACAGAACGGTCGGGAGAAACATTATCAATGTGGTCATCAGGATTTAGAAACGACTTAAAGCAGGGCATGTTTGGGCGGCTCCATTACTTAGAGGAGGATGTCAACTTCCCCTCTAACACAGATGCCACAGTTGGGCTAGTTCTGTTTTTATTAACTGATAATAAAAAATGCCAATTTTTGACTACCAGATTACAGAGCCGCTGATATTGACACCATCTTGGACTCCTGGTCAGGAATGGCTGTGGCACTGTAGGTCAGGGTTCTTCAACCTTTTTTTCCAAGCGACCCATGTTTAGTCCAATTTGTTTTACCCAATTGCGTTAAGCTTCCTCTTAACTGGTGTAGACCCCCGCCCCGATTGAGGAGAGCGAACTGTTGTGTATGGAGAACCACACCCTGATCAACATTATTCCTTTTCTCTGTGCAGGCGGCATCAGTCAGCCAGCAGAGGTAGTAATTACATCAGTTATGAGCCAATCTTTGTTCATGTAGCCGCCCAGCCCAGTCCATGATTTTTACTGCAACTCAGGCAACGCAAACAATTCATCAAAAAGAAAAACAAAATAAAATATATTTAATTAATAAAAACTGTGGCACTCTGGTCCCACTGTGGTTTACAAGATGCAACGTAAAGCCTCCACAATGGGGCGTTCATGTACAAGTTCATTTTGTGTTTTTTTGCCTGTTAAAATAAGTATACTTTATTTTTTTTCTCTTTGACCCATCAAAGGGTCACGACTCAGGGTGTGCAAAACCCTGATATAGGGGATCAAACTTGCGACAGCCACAGAACCGCATGAATAACAGCAGAATGATCCGGCTCAGCGGGCGAGGCTGTTATGGTATCATCAAAGGAATGTAACAGTAGAAGTGATTGAAGGGATGAGAGTCATACAGAGAAAAGTGAGGCAAAGAAATGGTCGTGTTTTTGGATGTTATAACAGGAAAATATGAATAAGATGACAAAATAAAAGAAAAACTGATAGACAGAATATAAAGGTGTTCATAAACTTTTGGTCACTTATTATTACTGTGACTGTTGTGTACCGCAACAGAGATACACATTCCAACCATAGTTAACCACAGTACCCTGTGGAAACAGGGTTTATGTCCCCACCTACCCCAGTACCTTAACCATTTGGCTCTAGGCTATCTTCATAAATAGTTTTCTTTATGGCCTACTATGTGAGTTTAACCAAGTTTAGAAATAGGCTCCCATTTCTCACGTACTACACCAACTATAAATACTAGCCCATTTAATAGAATAAACTGGAAGTCTTACTCTGTCTGCATGTGGTAATTCTTCCCAGTGCGCACTTAAAAATTTCAGGACTGCTTTTCACACATTCAGCAAATGACACTGGAGTAGAAGATCTGAGCAGCAAGATATTTCTCTAAAAAGAACTTGATGTTCTAACAAAAGCTAACACACTTTAATAAAACGTGTGGAGAAATAAGGAGACGAAGGCGCTTGTTAAGTCAGTCGGACTCGTTCTATTAACAGCTCGGAGATTTTCTCCTCACGCGACCAGACCTGGACTTCAGGGAGAGCAAAAGAAGGAAGGAAGGAAATTGGGGGCGAGAGGAAAATCGAAGAGAGAAAGAAAAGGTAAAATAGGACGAGACGGGCGGAGGGGGGAACCACACGTCTCTGATCTGCTCTGGAACTGCCTGCGTGTTAAATGCATAAATAAAACAAGAGGTGTTTAAATCAAGAGACTTTCAGGAGGAATTAATTCCAACTGCAAAGTCTAAATTATTATTCATCTTACACAATATAGCCAAAAGTATTTGGACACCTGACCATGAGCTTGTTGGACGTCTCATTTCAAAAGCAAATGGTATTAAAACAGTGTGACCCTCTATGTGATCTGTTTAGCTAACACAGAAGCCGCTTAACTGAGAAGGCTTCTCACTAGATTTGGAATATGCCTGTGGGAATTTGTTTTGTATGGCTGGGTACTGATATGGAGGAATCCTAGCAGTGCTATCAACCGGCTGTGCGTCCACACAGACATGATAGCCTTGTGATGGATTGGCACCATGTGCAGGGTATTCCTGCCTTGCCTGGTGTCCGGTGTTGCCCAGAAGAAGGGCGGCGGTAGCTCAGTAGCAAAGGCACTGGACTAATAATCAGAAGGTTGCTGGTTAAAGCCCCATCACTGTCAAGCACCTTAGCAAGACCCAATTGACCCTCAATTGCTTGATTTGTATTCGGTCACAATTGTAAGTCGCTTTGAATAAAAGTCCAGATGTTGCTAAATGCTTTAAATGCAACTGTAAATGCTTCCCAGTGGAAATGGGCCCTCTGTGACCCTGACCAGGACAAAGCAGTCGATGAAATGACAAAATAATCCTCTAATAGAGAACTCTTGACCCTGGCGTACGTTTCAACACACGGTTTGAGTTCTGTCCCCATTTCTGCACCACTGAGCGGATGATAAAAGACGCACAGATGCACCATGGGTAATGCATTGTGGGTACGTACATGCTTCCGGTGGCTGAGCTGCTGTCTGTAGGCAGAGAACCATTCGAGCGCTCCATCTGAGCCAATCTGAGAAAAATAATCAGAGAGAAAGAGAGATTCGGTCACAATAATAAAACATAAACAAAAACCCAGCAGAATAAAATCAATCATGTATTTAATAACAGCTAATAAACGTGTATTTACAGGCCTGCAGGACAATCACAAGCATCGTAAATGTGACCTCTATGTGATATTTTCAGCTAGAACAACAGCCACTCCTCTAATAAGGCTTCTGACAACGGTTTAAAGTATGTCTGTGGGAATTTATGCCCATTTAGTCAAATAAGCATCTGTATGGCTGGGCAGGAAAGACTCAGCTGATGTTCTAGTCCATTCCAGAGCTGTTCAGTGGGGCTGAGGTCAGGGTCTCTGTGCAGGTCACGGGTGTTTCTTTATAGAGCTGCTTTGTGCACAGGGGGACAGTCATGCTGGAACTGTTGCTGCAATGTTAAAAGCATATGATTTCCTATATGTAATTGATTTATTACACCTGTTAGCAACTGATGTGGCTGAAACACATTAGATAAGGGTGTCCCAATACTTTTGTTCATAGTTGGATCGGACCACACGGGCCAGCCTTCGCTCCTCACGTGCATCAATGAGTCTTGGCCACCCAAGACCCTGTCACCGGTTTACCACTGTTCCTTCCTTGGACCACTTTTGATAGATACTGACCACTGCAGACCGGGAACAGCCCAGTCCTTTTTTTATTGCAATTTATTGCAAATTGCAATTGTCTCCCTAATTTAGTCGTATCCAATTACCCTGATTGTGTTACACTTCACCTCTACCGATACAACCCTCCACTGCTGACTAAGGAGCTTCGCAACTGACACGCCCCCTCCGACACGTGTGCAGTGCCGACTGCATCTTTTCATGAGGCGAGTTCATATGCGGATCAGCCTTGTGTACGGAGAGCCACACCCTGATCAGCATTATTCCCTCGACTCTGCACAGGCGCCATCAATCAGCCAGCAGAGTTCGTAATTGCATCAGTTATGAGGAACCCTATCCGGCTTGTTCATGAGATTCAAAACGATGTGTTCTAAATGTCAGCTCTGGTGTGCGTCCCATCTTTTTTTAATCCATGGTCTTTTCATCTTGCTTCCATGCTTGCTTTTATTTTCTTGACTTACCTGCTGGCGTACTGCTCTATCCTGGAGTGTGTGTCGTCATGAGGAAGCTGAGGTGATGGACACAGCCTACAAACAAACACAACCGGACACGACATTAAAACTCTGTCTTCCAGTAAAGACAGAGAGATGATCTAGAAGATGATCTAACGGACTGGTGCTGAGGATCTAGTGTTATTAGGGTTCATGGAGCACAATGGTTACACAAGGTTAAAAGTGGATGGGGGCTGTTAGAGGTTTTTAAGGAGGAGGGGTTAACGGAGGCATGCACATGCAGTTGATGTTATCGAACGTGCATCCGTGCAGACAGCGTGCTGTATGGAGGAGGATGACGGTCATTTCATGTGAATACTCACTCGTACTGCTCCGGACACATGCTGATCAGAGTGACCGGGCTGTAACACAGGGGAATGGAGAGAGGACAGTGTTTAGGGTACAACGGTCAGACAGGATGAGGTGTGGAGAGTGATACACCCACATTTTGATCATGTGTATACAATTTCTATAAGTGTCTGTAAATATGAATAAAAGAGCAACTAAATATTGGGTTTAACTCGATTTAAGTGTTTGTTTTCCTGCTCATGTAATTCAGAGAGAATCAAAACAGCCATGAATTATCATCAACCCTTTCATAAGTAAATGACAGAGTTACGCCCCTCTTCACGCCCCCTTTTTCCACACAATGTAATTATTATACCATCTAATATTAGTGCTAAGCAAAAGTCAAGCTTCTATAGTCCTGCATGAGCCTCATATTCAGTCAGAAACACGTGGACTTATTAAAACACAAACGTCTGGACCTTGTTTTAAATTTTATACCCCCCTCCTTTCCACCCATACGTTCATACCCAGTAAAATGGTCCATGGTAGCTCAGTGGTTAAGGTACTGGACAAGTAATCAAAAGGATGACAATTCAAGCCAGGTCAAGTTGCAAATGTTGGGTCCCTGAGCAAGGCCCCGACCCTCAATTGCTTAAACCGTGTTCAGTTATAATTAGATAGAAGTGTCTGTAAATATTCATGTAAAATACACAAAATGAAGAGACACAGTTGTATCTGGTGTAAACGTCAGCAGCGGCTTTACTGCAGTACACTGTAAAGACAGTGAGGAGTGAAGCCTCATTATTTTGGACACGTCTGATACCGGAGATGGAGAGCTAATTGCTGCTCGAGGTCTTCGAGGTTAAAGCTGTACGTTTTCCCCTCCGCTCGTTTCACACTCGAACAAACATGCCAGCAGTGAGCTGAACGTTCCTCAGCAGGACAGGAAAGTTTACGCCTCCTGTTCAGAGCGGATGATCTGATGTTAACCACTTCTAACAGATGAGTCAGATTAAGAGAGGAAGTAAATGAGGGTGTGGAAACTAAATTAAAAAATATATTAAAAAAAAGAAAAGTAATGGAGGAAGAAGTGAGTTACTTTTAAGGCAGGGATGGTATGAGTATGAGATCTTTGTATTCCCTCAGTTTAGTATTTGTGAGAAGGTTGAGTATCATTTTTGCATTGTTCTGTTATTTCTCCTATTGAGTCACAGTTAGTCACTGTCCGTCCCTATTGTATTTAGGACATATTTAGGTCAGAATATGGCTCATAGTAACTGGAGTTCCAGAGTGGCTACAGAAAATTCCTCGAGTTTGCAAGCCAAAAAAAGATGTTTGGAGACAGCGAGACACAGAATGAAAGACAGAGAGTAAGAAAGAAAAAGGGAAAAAACAAAGAAGAAATAAAAAGAAAAAGAAAACAAGGGGAGAGAGAAATAGAAAGAAAGAAAGAAAGAAAGAAAGAAAGAAAGAAAGAAAGAAAGAAAGAAAGAAAGAAAGAAAGAAAGAAAGAAAGAAGGAAAGAGATAAAGGAAGGAAATAAATAAAGAAAAAAGAAAAACAAAAAGAAAGAAAAAGAAAGAAAGGAAAGATAAAGAAAGGAAGGAAATGAATAAAGAAAGAAAGAAAAAGAAAGAAAGAAAGAAAGAAAGAAAAAGAGAGAAAGAAAGAGAAAGAAAGAAAGAAAGAAAAGAGAAAAAATAAAAATAAAATAAATAAATAACTAAATAAAGATGTATTTATTTAAATGTTATGCCATGTTCACAAAATACTTATAAGAAAGAAAAACAGATTCATTTATTTAAATGTTTTACGCTGTGTTTACACAATAATTAAAAGAAAGAATATAACAAAGAAAAGAAAGAAAGAAAAAGTTTATTTGTAGAAAAAACAACAACAGCAAAGTAAAGAAAAGCAAGTAGGAAATAAAGTGAAAAAATAAATAAATAAAAGAAAAGGGAAAAGAAAGGTTTGGAAGAAGAGTAGGAAAAAGTAAACAGCAAAAAAAGTCAGAAAGCAAGAAAGAAAGACATCAGTTAAATAAAAATAAGAGCCATGAAAAGAGAGGAAAACAAAGGAAGACTGAGGTGCAGGACAATCACTCATCTGTGAACGACCCTCCATAAACCGACAGAGTGAACTGAACAGTAAACACACACATTCTTCATTCTTCACTTTAATCTGAGGTAAATCTGACGGGTGAAGGTAAAAGAATGAGACAGAAGGGGGACCAGCAGGATTTTATGCTGTCTGTTCCAGATAACCCAAGTGACTATCAGACACTCATTAATACACTATAAAATGCAGGAGAAAAAGCCAGAGGGAAAACGAGACGTCCAGTGGACGAAGTAAGCTGTAACGAATCCCGACACCGTCCACAAACCCCCCTCCCAACCCCCGATAACAATAACAACGACCGGTCAGAATCCGACAGCGTCTTAGTCCTGTGAACACGGCGTGAAGTCGTTTCTCATCTCAGCCTCAGTACAGCCGCTTCTCTTCTACAGTAATGTAATTCAGCAGCCTGCACGCCGTCCACAGCGTGAGGAGAACGTCAGCCAATCAGGTTCAAGTGTTACCTAGCAGGTCCTTCGATTCTGTCCACAAACTTATCATAAGCAAGATGTGAAAAACATTGATTTATAAAAAAGAGCACAAGATGTGTCTGAGGGAGACGATTAGCATCAGCAATAAAGGTCGACCAGACAGAGATTCAACAGTAATACAGACTATACGGCCAAAAGTATGTGGACACCCTTCTTAATTACAGTTTGAGGAAGTCCGTCCACAGTGCAATGGGGTAAAAATGCAGGGTCAGCGATTAAAAAGAGGGAAGAGGGTTAAGGGCCTTGCTCAAGGGCAGGGCCCAACAGTGGCTGTTTGGCAGAGCTGAGATTTAAACCTACAACCTTCTCAATTGCTACCACTGTAACATGGCATGATTGAGATCCAGGTCTTTTTTTTAATTTATCCCCGTTTTCTCCCTTTTAGCGCGTCCAATTGCCAGATTGCATCATGCTTCCTCTCCACCAATGCCGATCCCCGCTCTGATTGGGGAGAACGAAGCTAACCCCCGCCCCTTCTGACACGTGGGCAGCAGCCGTATGCACCTTATCACCTACACTTTGACGAGTGCAGTGCAGCTCAGCGTTGTGTACAGAGAGACACACCCTGAGATCCCAGCTCTGGTTCCAGCGTGTGTTTTTACCGCTGTGCCACCTGAGCGGCCTCCAGGTATGTTTTTAACACGTGGGCACAAATACCTACAGACACACTCAAATATCCACATGTGCAGAGTTTAACATGCAGTCTGACAGCTTCTGTTTGTGTCAGATATGTCAAATAGATCCTGCAACGGCGTACAGGTGGCGCAGCGGGATGATCCGTGAGATTCTGAACACCCCGGTTCAAATCTAGACTCTGCTACCGGTCATCTGGGTGCCATCCAGCGGGCACAACTGGCAGTGCCTGCAGCAGGCACAAATTGGCCACTGTGTCTGCTGGGTGCGGACATGACCGGACTAAGTGGGTGGGGTCTTCAAACACTGTGCATGGACCCTGGTTAGTGGATAGAGGCGTCTGTGTGGGACCTAGGGGTCCACAAGGGCTGCGCACGTGTCAGAGGGCACACGGGCAGCAGTATACCCTCCTCGAACGCAATGCTAAATCGGGAGGAGAACATGCATAAATAAATAGAAGAAAAAATTGTTTCAGCTTTTATTGTTCAGATAATATAAATGTATAAACGTGTTCCTGTTCAAATTCAACTGATGTGGCAGAAATAACTGCATTCAATCATTTGCAGGGGTGTCCACATATTTTTTGGCTATATATTGTACAGCGTAAAGGTTCTCATGTATGAAAGCTGCACTCAGACACTCACTGATCTGAAATAAAAGCTGTTGTAAAAACGAGGGCGTGGCAGAAAACCCTAGAACGGAAAAGTCAGTCTCTAAGCGTCTGGCCGTGGTGGCAGGGTCGGGTATAAACACGCTCGTGTATGCCGGGCACGTCTCCTGTGGAGCGACTGGCCCCCGGGGAACAGTTCCAGCTCTGGGGAACAGAGATTCCTCCACACGCCGTCTGTTCCGGATTCAGAGGAGTGAGTCGTGGTTAATCCGGCCATATGTTCACGGGGACCTCATTAGCCGAGCGCTTGTGAGATGCTGCTCAGGGTTCTGCACCGTTTCCTTCTGCACAAGAAGGATCGTAGTTTGCACAGTCAGAGTGTCTGAGCAAGTTCTAACCAAAGGTAGGAAAACATTTCAGGACAAATCTCATCCTAATACAATAATTTAGACATGTCCAATTCCCCTACTCCACTGTTAACCTTAAACTTGTGGAGTACATTCATGCTGGATGAAGCTGTTGCAACAATGAGGTGAGGTTGAGCACTAGACCAAAACGGTGGCACCAGACCTGTATCACCACCCAAGCCCTCCTAAATTCACCTCGTTTTTTCAAAAATTCTCCCTAATTTAGTCGTATTCAATTACCCTGATTGCGTTATGCTTCACCTCTATCGATACAACCCTCCACCGCTGACTGAGGAGCTTCACAACTGACACACGACCCCCCTCTGACACATGCTCAGTACCGACTGCATCTTTTCACCTGCATGAGGCGAGTTCATATGCGGATCAGCTTTGTGTACGGAGAGCCACATCCTGATCAGCATTATTCCCAAACTCTGCGCAGGCGCCATCAATCAGCCATCAATTATAATTGCACCAGTTATGAGGAACCCTGGTCTGGCTTGTCCCACCCTGTGAACAACAGCCAATCGTTGTTCATGAAGCCGCCCAGGCGGATGGCAGAGCCGAGATTCGATACGATGTATGCGAAATCCCAGCTCTGATGTGTGCACAGCACAGCTACCTTAACGGTTGAACGTAAACCTAGAACATCCCGAGACGATGCAAGGCAAAGAATTGCGCCCACAGACTCCTGGTTGGGAGTTTTCCAAACTTAGTTACCCGAGTCATGTTTTTAGCTGCTTGGACTTCAACACCTTGGACATTTTGACTAAAGCGATTGCTAACTGAATTGCCATAGGATTGCTAGGACGCCTCACAGTGCAAATTAAGCAGTAAACGTGAAGTACTTGAATGCTACATGAATTAAAAACGGTAAACAGCTAAACACAAACCCTTAAAGTTTAAATTTCACAGCAAATTGTATATTTCATGGTCCACGACAGCGCTCATGGTCCGTGACACGGGCTGTAAATTAAGTAGGGCCTTAATTACAACATTATTGGGCTTGTTGTAAAAGTTACACCTGGTAGACAAATGAAGTCGGGCCACTGCGCCACTGCGCCAGTGGTCTCTGATCTCAAGCTGTCAGGTTCAAATCTCAGCTGGGTGTCATGTTCTATTGGCTTTTAATTCATGATAGACCTGTTTTTTGGATGACATTTGAGCAGACAGACAAACTTCTCAGCATAAGGAGACTTCATGAGACAGTGCGCTTTCTAATTCAGTCCGGCTACCCTATTTATACGGGCACAGAGAGGTAACAGGGTGCTGTCAATCAAACTGACAAAAGAATTTGGCCCGAACGAGTCAAAACTCGAGTTGAAGTGTCTACTGTGACAAACTGCGAGTTTGAATCCGCATTAATCCGTATCAGTAAGGTCACTTCCTGCTGCAGTCCTGACAGGCAGGAATAACAATTCTCTCTCTACAGGGAGCCCAATCCCCCGCGCCGCCCGTCACTGTCGGCCTAAAACACACAGCGCGGCTGTATTTGCGGCGAAGAGGCTGAGCGGTGGTGACATCTCTCTCCGGAGAGAGGAACGAGGCCAAAAACACACGTTTAAAAACTTGGTGGTGCCCGTGTGAGTGCTGGGTTCTGTTCCAAATGCAGGGGGAGGGAGAATAAATCTTATACAATCATGATCAGTCAAGAGCCCGAGCTCCGGCCAGCTCACCACTGATTATTATATCGAGAGAACAAACACTACTGAAAGACAGTAAAAGGAATAGAAGAAGAAAAACGGCTAATAAAAGAATCATGAAGTGTGTGTGATGTGTGTGAGATAATGGACAGTAAGAACATGACTGAAAGTCATTAATCACCGAGCTGGGAGAAGCGCTCTGAATGGAAATGACTAATCTGGCACATCTTAAGCACCATTACGGTGAGTTATGCTCCGTCCTGTCAGCATGTATAAATCTTCAGAACGCTTCACGTCGCCGGTCCACGCGTCCCGCAGGAGCACCAGGACTCCGACTCGGAGAGGAATCGAATCAAATTCATCATACGAGGAGCGAATCCGTCTGGCTAACGACGTTTCGGATCAGCGGCATCGAGGAAAATTAGAGGTTGCGATGCGGCAGGTAAATGAAATCACTCACGTCTCCATGTTGTCGCCCTCCAGGACCGTCTGGACGGGGAGGTAACCCAGACGAGGGTGCTTGGCGAAGTATTTCTTCGAGCGGAATTTGTTCTTCAGCACTTTGGTGAAATCGCGCATGTCTTCACCAGAGGTCGTCTGCGTCAGAAAAGGGAAACAAGAGCACAGTGTTTAATATTTATTTATTATATTTATTTGTTTATTAGGATTTTAACGTCATGTTTTACACTTTGGTTACGTTCATGACAGGAACGTTAGTTACTCATTACACAAGATTCATCAGTTCACAAGGTTATATCAAACACAGTCATGGACAATGTTGTATCTCCAATTCACCTCACTTGCACGTCTTTGGACTGTGGGAGGAAACCTGAGCTCCTGGAGGAAACTCACACAGACACGGGGAGAACTCCACACAGAAAGGACCTGGACAGCTCCACCTGGGAATCGAACCCAGGACCTTCTTGCTGTAAGGCGACAGTGCTACCCACCAAGCCACCGTGCTTAATGAACAGTATTTAACTTAATACATCCGACAGTGGCCATTTTATTAGGAATACCTTTGTATATCATCATGTATTTAGGCGTCGCCACAGCAGCTCAATCCGGTCTGCATACCTTGGGGAACATGGCTTGGGACCTGCACTGACATCGCACTGACCAGTGCACCTCCCAATGTCTACACTGTTTGTCCATCACCCCATCAGACATAGCCAATCATATATCTTTAAAAGCCTAACCAACCAATAGCAACAGTGAGATTCGAACCCCGGTTTTTTTTAGAGGTAGTGGGCTAGCATGTTTTACCATCTTGTAACCAAGACTTCAAGCATGATTACAATCATATCAAAAAACACAATTCATCTCAAACTGGTTCATTTACATTTTCTGCATTTAGCAGACGCTCTTATCCAGAGCAACTTACAGAAGTGCTTCTATAGTAAACATTTCATTTCTCAAGTTTTAGTAAACAACAGTCGAAGAACACAAATCTGCTGAAACCTGTTAGAACCAAAGTGTTTTTTTTTTTTTTTTGGAAATGGAAGAAAAATGTTAGTAGATAAGTACAAGTCAGCTTAAGTGCTTAGTAAAAAGGTGGGTTTTTAATTGTTTTTTAAAGATAGCAAGAGACTCAGATGTTCGGACAGACAGAGGAAGTTCATTCCACCACTTGGGTGCTAGAACAGAGAAGGTTCCATTAACACAACATGTCTGGTGCACTTGTATGTTCTTTCTAATCACTATATCTAAAAACAATTTGCTCATGTAAACATTGATCAAAATTTAAAGGGATTTAGTCATTTCCAATTCCCTACTGAAGTTCCTCAGCTGCCCTGAAGACCTCCAAGAGGGCTGTAGACTATCACTCGTCCCATGCATGAGTGTGAAGTCATGCTGCTTCTTTAACACACTCTACTGGAAGATTTCCACAAACATTTATAGGATCACGCTGTGCTCTAGGTGTTCCTCCACTTCTCGTGCCAGTGTCTTAACCAGACAGCAGGTGTTACTGTTGTAGATGCAAAGAAACAAAAAACCTGTCTGAACAGCCCTCCTTTAGACACGTCTGTGTCTGTTAAGCACCCGGCTAAAGACCAAAACTTAGTAAAATGAGCTCGCAGCAATAAACAATTGCTGAGTTGTCCAATTTCATTTGCAAAAAAGACATTTACTCTTTTATTACTGTGGCAAGCGACAAACCCAAAAAACCTGACCTCAACGACCGACTGCAGCTAAACCGAATTACCTTCACCAACAGCCAATAAGCAAAAGCCAATTACACACTTACACCAGCGCGGGGACGAAAGACCCGCTGTACAATTTCTGTACCAATCGAGAGAGCAATATCACCGAAATGAAAAAGCAATATCAGTAAAATAAAAGAGCAATACAGCCGCTCCAACCCCGGCCACAACAGGCACTTAGAGGACTCTTCCATTTTACTATCGATCTGCGTGGACCATAACCACCTGCTTTATCGTTTCTAATCTAAAAGCTTTTTTGTTTGGTCTGTGACCTTTACAAACATGTGCTCATTTAAAATAAATGTATGGACTTGTGTTTGATAGGCTGAAAGGTCGTCTGGTACAGAGCCTGTATAAAAGGGTGAACAGTGGAAGTTCAGGGGTTACGATTATGTACTAGCAAAAACATGATGAGTTCTGATTCCTGGAGCCACTAATGGGCCCCTGAGCAAGGTCAGGTCGGGTCAAGTCCATTTTTTTGTATAGCACTTTTTTTTTTTTTTACAGTGGACTTTGTCTCAAAACAACTTTACAGATTCCAGGACCACAAACACCTCAACAGTCAAGAGCTCATGTCTACAGCTGGTTGGTTGTACATTGTACTGCACTGAAATTGCTTGTTTCTACTGACAAATACTAAAATTTTGCTGGTTAAACCTGGTCATTGCTGGTTTCAGCTGATAAATACTGATATTTTGTTGGTTTCTACTGATAAATAATGGTATTTTGTTGGTTTCTACTGATAAATAATGGTATTTTGTTGGTTTCTACTGATAAATAATGGTATTTTGTTGGTTTCTACTGATAAATAATGGTATTTCGTTGGTTTCTACTGATAATTAATGATATTTCGTTGGTTTCCATTGATAAAATATTTTGCTGGTTTTTATTGATAAATACTGATATTCTGTTGGTTTCTACTAAAAAATAATGATATTTTGACGGTTTTTACTAATTAATACTGATATTTTGACGGTTTTTACTCATTAATACTGATATTTTGCTGGTTTTTATTGATAAATACTGATATTCTGTTTGTTTTTACTGATGAATAATGATGTGTTATTGGTTTCTACTAAAACATTATAATATTTTGTTGGTTTCTACTGATAAATTATAATATTTTGTTGGTTTCTACTGATAAATTATAATATTTTGTTGGTTTTTACTGATTAATACTGATATTTTGCTGGTTTTTATTGATAAATACATATTCTGTTTGTTTCTACTGATAAATAATTATGTTTTATTGGTTTCTACTAAAACATTATAATATTTTGTTGGTTTCTACTGATAAATAATGATATTTTGTTGGTTTTTACTATAAATAATGATATTCTGTTGGTGTATACTGATTAATACTGATATTTTGATGGTTTTTACTGATTAATACTGATATTTTACTGGTTAAAGCTGGTCATTGCTGCTTTTGTGTTTGGGCCAACAGCTTAGCCATTGGGTGCTGGTTCCAAGCAAGCATCTGGCGTCAAACTATTTCATTAGCTTGTGTGGACCAGAATGATCTGCTGTGGTGACCCCTAAATATGGAAGCAGCCAGGAGAAAGGGTCACAGTGGGTCCAATTCTCCTGGAATCAGTGTATCCAGTAGCGCACCACGGAAGGGACGGCAATCCATCCCGGCCTCAGCCACCCAACACCACTCAGATACGGTATATGTGTGTAAATGACCAATGGGCTGATAGCACCACTGGGGATTCAACCCTTGGATACCAGTGGTAGTGGGCTAGCATAATTTACAGCTGCACCACTGAGAGCCACCATTTATAAACATACTAGCCAATAAATAAATAAATATATTTATGTAAATGTAAATGCAGATGGAACAAAAGTTGAACTGCTCCTTTAGTAGTTTTACCTCAGCTCTCAGTTTTTCCCTCACACAGAGATCTACCGGCAGATTTACTGTTTACCGTGGTGCTTTCTGCTCCTCTAACTGTGTCTGTAAGAACCTGTAACCTCTAGCATTCAGATCTCAGATCTGTGGGTGAATTCAGAATTAAAACCTGTGTAGGTTTTTCACCATAATCTCTCACTTATAAAAAGCCGCCTGCATATATCAGTCCCACAAAGCTTTTATTCTCTCCTCTGTGACGAGTGAGACGCGGGTCAGAATGGAAAAAGCAGCTTTTATTGTTCCACACTGTCGATATATTTCCTCCTCACAGCAGAGAGAAATCGACATCACATTAGAGCGCCCAGCTAACACAATAACCCACGTTCAATTCCCCATTTCCCACAGAAAGCACTTCGTCCACCTTCCTAACGTATTTACAATCAGGGGAAAGCATTAGTATAATAATAAGATACTGATAGCACCCCGGAGAGACGCTGCAGTTTAAATCAGGGATGCTGTTAGATCTCTAGCCTAGCTGTAAATCACACGAACAAAAGGATTCTCGTTAACAAAAAGCTAACTTAGCAAGAAACTAATAATCAGAGAGGCTAAAGCCTGAATATAACAAACAAGGAAGTCAGAGGAGCATTAAGGCGAGTCAGCACAGCTTTAACTTTCCTTTAAATTACAATTACTGAATTTAAGCGAGATCTGCATGTTAGCTTGTTTGCTATTGATCTGAAGGTTCAGCACTTACTGATACCAAAAATATTACAAACATAATAAAATAATAATAGTGATAAGTAACAACAAATAATAATAAAAGTGACAAAATAATAAGTAAAATAATAAATAATTAATAATAATAATAATAGTAATAAATATATAATAATAAAAAATAATAGTAGTAATAAATTAAATAATGCATAATTATAGTAATAAATACAATAATACATAATAATAGTAATAAAATAATATTATAATGGTAATAGTGATAGTGCTATGATAATAAAGATAAGTTAAAAAAAATAATGAATAACATTAATATTAATAAACATAATAATAATAAATTAAATAATGCATAATTATAGTAATAAATACAATAATACATAATAATAGTAATACAATAATATTATAATGGTAATAGTGATAGTGCTATGATAATAAAGATAAGTAAAAAAAAATAATGAATAACATTAATATTAATAAACATAATAATAATAAATATTAATAATAATAAATTAAATAATGCATAATTATAGTAATAAATAAAATAATACATAATAATAGCAATTAAATAATATTAATAACGGTAATAATGATAGTGCTATGATAAAGATAAGTAAAAAAAAAAAAAAAAAAAAAAAAAAAAAAAAAATTATTAAAAATAATTCATAACAATAATAGTAATAAATATATAATAATAATAAATAATAATAGTAATAAATATATAATAATAAATAATGATAGTAATAAATTAAATAATGCATAATTATAATAATAAATTAAATAATACAAAATGATAGTAATAAAAATAACATTAATAATGGTAATAATGATAGTGATAAAACCTATTGATAAATTAATCATAAATAAATCAATGGAATTCGACAGTATGCTAGGCTTTGTATTCCATAGCAGCTGAACGCTTAAGCATCATGTAGCAGAGATGAAAATTCAGTGTGGAACATATTTGAGGAATCTGCTTAACTACTGTTAATAAATGTAAAAATAAAGAAACATATAAATAGACAAAAACAATAACATATTTTACTTTAATTCAAGTTTGAATGCATGATCAGACCCTGGCAGTAAAGTATTGCTTTTCATAGAAGCACAGATGCTC
The DNA here is from genome assembly GCF_030014385.1 of Trichomycterus rosablanca. Lineage (NCBI taxonomy): Eukaryota > Metazoa > Chordata > Actinopteri > Siluriformes > Trichomycteridae > Trichomycterus > Trichomycterus rosablanca. Next base: position 25,025,095 of record NC_086006.1, on the reverse strand, counting down.
TTTTTTTATTTTTATTTATTTATTTATTTATTTTTACCAATCTAGCTTCAAGGAATAAAATGTAGGAGCACAATTACACCATCAGTTTAAAAAATCTTCATCTTGTACATCTTGTACATCTTGTACTTAGTGTTTCCAGGTATAACAAATACATTTTAAAGAATAAACAAATGAATAATGTGAAAATTAAATTAAATGATTAAAGAGAAGACATCAGGAGAGGAAAAGGGTTCCGGTTTGGGGTGATGGGTGTGTGTTATTTGATGGACTCACCGGGGTGCAGTACTCCACCATGGGGTAGTTCAGCTTGTGACCCTTGGCCGTACGGCCGGAGAAGAAGCAACTCTGACACACGTCGTAGTTAAAGTGCTTCAGGCTGCGATACCTGCATGTGACGAGACACAAGTTATCTATCAGCGATGATGTTCTGTGTAGCTGAAGTTTTAACCAGTGTGGCTGCAGTAAGAGGAGAATCATTATCATTCATTCACTTTTATGAATAACAATGCATTCCCTGAATCTTTTCACAATATTATGGAAGGTAGACGGTGAAAGGATCCACCAAAGCTTCAGTCTTTGTAAGCAAAGATTACTCATGAAATTACACTCATAAATTGAATGACAGAATAAATGGAAGCTACAATACACAGCAAAGCCGATCTTAACGACTGACTGTGAATCCAGCAATAGTCTAATTCCTGTTTTGATACCCTGATCCCATCCACAGAACTGGTTGGGAGTTTTCCAAACTCAGTTACCCAAGTCGTGTTTTTAGCTGCTTTACTGCTTCAAATCAACCAGTAAACGTAAGGCATTTGAACGCTACTTGAATGGAAAACGTTAAATTGCTAAACACAGGCGCCCAGGTGGCACAGCAGGATATTCCACTAGCACTTTAGCGCTGGGATTTTGAACTCCCAAGTTCAAACTGGTCAGCTGGGCGCCCTCTAGAGGGCACAATTGGCAGTGCCTGCAGCAGACAGAATTGGTAGCTGAATCGTGTCAAATCCTCCATCGATCATATGATGCTAAATAATCTCTGATATGTGTGAGCATGAGTATAAACGAAGGCAATTGGCTTTTACTTTAAGTGTGTTGATTTGCCACGATGACTAAAACAACACATGACCAGTATCTCAAAAAGATCAAGCGTCCGGCTGAAATGACGTCCAAGTGCAAGCTGGTTTTTATGGTGCTGAAAGAACGAGGTGTAAACATTGAGTCACCCTCCCAGACGGGTAGCTGTTGTGTGTTTGTGAGACTGAATTGTCGGAAAATTAGATTTTTTTGTTATTTGAGGAGGGAGGGGGAGTTTAATAATGTAAAATCCAGACGGTTATATTTACGCTAATGTTTCTTCCTGTCTCAATTTCGATCCCGCGTCTCGGTCCCACATAGCCGCTCTCTCTTTTTGTGTTTCTCTGTAATCCATCAGTGCCAGTGGAGAAAGGACACTCACTCTGTCATCTGTCTGCTGGAATGTCTCTCCCACAGCTCTACCACCCAAATCATTGTGCTTCTGTAGGGCTAGACTAAGATTTTACCTCTCAGATTCAAATAAATATACTGAATAAATAAATTAATGCAGATATGAAGAGAGGAGACGCTCAGACTCAGAGTATATGATTTCAGTAAATTCTCTACAGAATGAAGCTTATCGTTACTGTAACGTCAAAAACAGGAACTGTCCAGTGAGATCCAGCTCTGACCATTTGGCCAGTGTTTCCGGGTGGTTCAGAACCAGCCACAACTCTGACCAAGATAGTCGTGATTGAGCTACTCAACAGTTCTCGATATCAACAGTCCTGAATATCAACAGTCCTGAATAACAGTCCTGGATCTAAAAAATACTGGATCTCAACAGTCCTGGATCTTAACAATCCTAAGTATAAACAGTCCTGCATCTCAACAGTCTTAAATCTCAACAGTCCTGAATTATCAAGAGTCCTGGATCTTACCAGCCCTGGATCTCAACAGCCCTGGATCTCAAAAGTCCTGAATTTCACCAGCCCTGGATCTCAAGAGTCCTGAATTTCACCAGTCCTGAATCTCAACAGTCCTGGATCTCAACAGTCTTGAATATTAACAGTTCTGAATTTCAACAGTCCTGAATATCAAGAGTCCTGGATCTCAACAGTCCTGAATAACAACAGTCATGGATCCTAAAAGTCCTGGATACTGGATCTCAACAGTCCTGGATCTTAACAGTTTTGGATTCTGCACTTAATAATACATCACATGTTTTCAATGGGAGACGAGTTTGGATTTTAGGCAGGCCAGTCAAACCTGCACTCTCTCACCCACTGAGACTTTTCAGAACTCTCTTAATCTTTTTTATAATGTTGCAGACTGAAGACAACAAAACTAAATTTCTAAATTCCCCTAAATTCCTTGCAATTGTGCACTTACCTGAAGCCTACGATGGGACACTCTTTACAGATGTTGCATTTGGCCTGATGTTTGGCCGTCTCCGCCGCCGCCACTCTGTGCAGTACAGGAAGCCACACCATGGACTGCGGTTCCAGCCTCATCCAATCAATGAACTGCCTCGGCTCCAACTCCACCTTATTGGTTACCTGTGGAGAAAAAGATGGAAGTGGTAACTCTAAGCAACTGATTAACATTAACTTTGTTTCTTTAAACCATTTCCAAACCCTTTGGTCAGAGAATAAATGTGAAAAATCCCAACACAAGCCAGGACAAGTTCAGGCAAACTTTTAACCTTCGACTGTATGCACTACACCGCTACCTGTTCTCCGATTACAACGGCTGGTTGGTTGACTTAACGCTTTACTGAACAGGATTGACGTTTATAGAGACATAACGGCGCACTGTTCATATTTAATGTGAGCACAAAACACTCCGAGCATCATTGTGTGAGGTTATCAGACACGGTTGAGTTGTTTTCACGGCCATAAACGTAAATATTCATAACAGAGGCAACAGAACACTGGTCATGTCCTCCAGAAACCTGGCTGAATGATGGCAGAGCTTCTAAACACCTATATACACGTCCCGTTTATAGATTCTTGTATATCAGATGTTTGAAATGCCTCAATTGGCAGGTTCATTTACGTTTACATAAATTACGTTATTCATGTAAGAAAATTCAAGATAAACTGAGACATTACCAAGTTTTGGGATTTTTTTAATCCATTCTGATTCATTTCTGCTTCAAACTCATCCGCTGGCCGTCGTTTATTTTCTATAAATTTTTCCCTTCCAGCCTCTTGCCCACTTACTCCATCATTTTTGACATTGTCCTGATTGATTCCTGTCCGTTTTTTCTTATCCACTTGCCTGAATCGCAGCCGGGCTCGGCCAGACAGTCACAGATCAATTCCCACACCTGATCTCCTCATGTATCTCCTGGTCATGATGGTTCTTTTTTGGTTCCTATTGAAGCTGCTATTTTTGAGGTACCCGATGAGTGCAGGTTTACAAAACTTTTAGTCATGTATTGTTGGGAGTCTAAGAGAGCACAAATGGCCCTGAGATGAATCCCAAAAGTATTTGGACACCTGACCATGAGCTTGTTGGACATCCCATCAGCTAGAACAACAGACACTCCTCTGAGAAGGCTTCTTAAAAGACATGAAAGACGTGTATGTCTGTGGGAATTTGTGTCCATTCAGTCAAAAGATGACTATCATTTGTGTGGCTGGGCACTCATGTCAGTCAAGAAAGCCTCTATTGATGTTCCAGTTCATTCCAAAGCTGTTCAGTGGGGCCGAGGTCAGTGCTCTTTACATCGATCGTGTCTTCATGTCTTTTTCAGAGCTGCTTTGATTCAAGTTTCAAGAGGCTTTGCTGTCATTACAGCTATATTCAAGTACACACTGAAATGAAACAACATTCCTTCAGGACCAAGGTGCAATGAAACCAAATGCACACAATCCACTATACAAAGCACATTTCCTGACCTACGTAAATAGGAGAACGGGACCAAAAGACAAGTGTTGTTGGTCAGTACACAGAAAAGAATATATTTTAATAATATATATTTATACATAAGCAACAGTGTAGGGTTTACTTAGCAGCTGATATACACCGATCAGGCATAACATTATGACCACCTTCCTAATATTGTGTTGGTCCCCCTTTTGCAGCCCCTTACACAGCAAACTGTGCTGCACTGTGTATTCTGACACCTTTCTATCAGAACCAACATTAACTTCTTCAGCAATCTGAGCTACAGTAGCTCGTCTGTTGGATCGAACCACACGTGCATCAATGAGCCTGTCGCCGGTTTACCACTGTTCCTTCCTAGATACTGACCACTGCAGACCGGGAACACGCCACAAGAGCTGCAGTTTTGGAGATGCTCTGACCCAGTCGTCTAGCCATCACAATTTGGCCCTCGTCAAACTCGCTCAGATTCTCACGCTCGCACATTTTTCCTGCTTCTAACATCAACTTTGAGGATAAAATGTTCACTTGCTGCCTAATATATCCCCCCCACTAACAGGTGCCGTGATGAAGAGATAATCAGTGTTATTCACTTCACCTGTCAGTGGTCATAATGTTATGCCTGACCGGTGTGCTTTAACACAGTCGCTGAATGTAAGAGTAGTGGTTGTATGTATTATTTGGGGATGTCAGAGTCCGGGGAGCAAGACAAGTCATGCTGGAACAGTAAAAGGGTCTTCCCTAAACTATTGGAAGCATATACTTTCCTTACATTATTTACACATGGTACTGTTTTATTTGTACAGCGCACAATTGCACACATAACGTCTATAAACTGCACCTTTTAGGGTTACCTCTTTAGGTTTCTGTCCATGGTTATATGCTCATATATTCCTATATTATAAATATAAATATATATATACATATGCATATATACACATGCAATTTCTGTTCAGGGATCAATCAAATATTCAATCAATCAATTAAATCAATTATAAGTGTGTTTCAATACTTTTGTGCATATAGTTCAGGTCCAAATAGATGTGTGGCTGTGCTGGTAACAAAATTGATGTTGGGTGGAAGATCAGACTGAGAAATGTTAGCCAGGCAGTAAAAGAACGTGATCGGTGTATTTTATGGATGTCCGGTCAGCGAGGACACGGGTGATCCATCACAGGGTCAGTCTGGATTTTCGTTTTTTTATTCACGTCTTCATATCTGTTCTCGTTTCCCTCTCGCCGTCTATCCGTCAGACCGAGACGATCTTTATTGTTTCTTATCTACTCAAGTCAGAGTGTTTTCCCTCTTTCTGTCGGCGGTTCTGCTTTCGTAAGTCCTGCATTCAAACTAGCAGGGAGGCAGCGCGGCAAAGTGGCTGCACAAGATGTTCATTTCAATAAGAGCTGGTGAATTACTGCCAACAAGAGGCAGAGAGAATGGCCGGCCAGGTAAAATGAGCCGGTTAGACATACGGGAATTACATCCTGTCCGCACGGACCCGGCTATTTTTCCTTTCAGAAAATCCATCAGAAATCCCCGTCACATCAGCAGCACTGTAATAAATCTCTCCGTCCACTCTGAAACGGCTGAAACGAGTGTGCGGACGATGAAAGTAAAAAGAATGATATTGAGTCATCCCATTTTCTCCCAATTTAGTGTAGTCAATTTGTCTTCCGCTGCTGGGGGATCCCCGATTTTTGCAGTCGAGGTGGGTATATTGCTGCTTACGCCTCCGATGACCCGTGCGCAGCCCTTAATGGAGCCCTTTTCCATGCACTTCTGCACAGGCGCCTTTATCCGCCAATCAGGGTCCTTACACAGCATTTGAAGACCCAGCCCACATAGTCCGGTCATCCCTCCCTTCAGGCACTGCCAATTATGCCCGCTAGGTGGCGCCCAGCCGACCGGTGGCAACACCAAGTTTCTAACCGAGGAGTTCAGAATCTCGGCGCTGGTGTGCAAGCGGAATATCCCACTGCACCACCTGGGCACTTTAAATGTATTTTTTGTGTGAGCATTTGTATGGCTGGGCACTGATGCCAGTCAAGAAAACCTCAATTCACATTCCAGTCCTGTGCTAATCCTGTGCATGAACATTAAAACCACCTCCTTGTTTCTACACTCCCTGTCCATTTTATCAGCTCCACTTTCCATATAGAAGCACTTTGTAGTTCTACAATTACTGACTGTAGTCCATCTGTTTCTCTGTATGCTTTGTTAGCCCCCTTTCATGCTGTTCTTCAATGGTCAGGTCCCCCCCAGGACCACCACAGAGCAGGTATTATTTAGGTGGTGGATCATTCCCAGCACTGCAGTGACACTGACATGGTGGTGGTGTGTTAGTGTGTGTTGTGCTGGTATGAGTGGATCAGACACAGCAGCGCTGCTGGAGTTTTTAAACACCTCACTGTCACTGCTGGACTGAGAATAGTCCACCAACCAAAAATACCCAGCCAACAGCGCCCCGTGGGCAGCGTCCTGTGACCACTGATTAAGGTTTACATCTACAAGGTGGACCAACTAGGTAGGTGTGTCTAGTGTCTACGGAGTGGACAGTGAGTGGACACTGGTGTGGTAGCTTATTTTACCAATGCGCCACCCGAGCACCCTTGGTCATAATTTTTTGATTATCACATGTGTGTGTAAGTGTGTGTGTGTGTGTGTGTGTGTGTGTGTGTGTGTGTGTGTGTGTGTGTGTGTAAGACCTACATGCTGGAAGCAGCTTCTAACACTGGGTTCAATGTTGCTGCCACCGAATGCTGCCACCTCTCCGAGCTGCCTTGGGATCTGGATTGCATCATGCAGCAGGAGTCCCAACTGCCTCTGATCGCACGTATCCCCCGGTGATGAGACCTGGTTAAACAAGCCTACACACACACACACACACAGCTTTGGAAAATGAAACCCTCGTGTCCGATACTTGCCAAATGAATCTAATCCATCATTTTTTGTGTGGGCGCGCATATTTCCATCCATCAGATCCGACGCCCTCGTCTCACCAGACACTTTTTATAGAAGACTGATGCTCGTCTTACAAAGCACGTAGCAGCAACAACAACAAATCCCTGACGACGAGAAGATCTCAGGCCTGCCACAAGGGTGCAGTTCCAAAACGATCTATATGTTTGTTTTAATAGCATTTAACCAAAACGCTGCTTATTTTTACTCACAACAGCCGCCCAGAACCATCTATAAACAAATGTGTTCACCAGCTGCCTAATGATGCGTGTGTAATACGATCAATCCGATTAGAAAACGTTCTGTAATGACTCTAATCAGAGGAAAGTAATGAGACTGAAGAAGAGCTGCAAAATCTAATCAGCATAATCAATACAAATCAATAATCAGTGCCCAGGTGGCTGAGCGGACAAATATGGTAACAAACTCCAGTCACATAGCATATTACTGAATATAATTCAAATAACTGAGGGTTAAGGGCCTTGCTCAGGGGCCCAACAGTGGCAATTCAGCAGTGGTGGGGCTTAAACTGGCAACCTTTTGATTACTAGTCCAGTACCTAAACTACCACTGCCAACATATACGCTATATGGACGTTACCGCAATATTGGGATGGTCAGGTGTTCACATGTTACTGCCCATATAGTGTAGCTTGCCCCACCAGTGCCAACTCTGGCATGTTTAGGCAGTGATGCAATATGACCGAAACGCCAGTGTGTATTAAGTACAAAGTCTCGTACATCATCACATCGGCGCGTTCTCTTCCGCTGCTGGATGATCAACACGCAGCGTCAGTGCCCGTGTCAGAACTCTTTCACAGCGTTTGATTAGCGCCACGCTGAGCTGTGGGATTCGGGTTTTTTAAAGCGCGGGGTCATTAGCATATTGAACATATGCGGTTGGGATTTTACAGCGAGAGGCAGGGGTTCGAAGTTTAAGGGGCTTTGATGATTCATCGCCTCACTAGAATAGCAAAGAATAATCAGTGAGGCGGCAGGGCATTATGGGAATTACGGTCTTTTGTTGATGCTAATCAGGGAGATCGCGCATCAAACGGTGTGTGTGGTGGCAGGAATATATAACAGTCAGAGCTTTAAAGTCACGGGGGGAAGGGGGGGGGTAGCACTGTTGCCTTACAGCAAGAAAGTCCTGGGTTTGATTCCCAGGTGGAGTGGCCTGGGTTCTGTGTGGAGTTTGCATGTTCTCCCCGTGTCTGCATGGGTTTCCTCCGGGAGCTCCGGTTTCCTCCTACACTACAAAGACGTGCAGGCGACGCTGCTATTATACCAGCCGACAACCGCAGAGGTCCGGGTTCAAATCTCAGAGGTGCTATCGGCTGGCCGGGCATCTACACAGACACGATTTGGTCAAGAAGCCTCAGTTGATGTTCCAGTTCATTCCAAAGCTGTTTAGTAAGGCTGAGTGCAGGACACTGGAGCTTCTTTACTTTATTTAAACTGAGATTTCTTTCTATCTTTACAGAGCTTGATTTGTGCACAGGGGGACATTCATGCTGAAACACAAAAGGACCTTCCCTAAACTGTACAGCAAAGTACAGGGACATAATTTCCTTTATATAATTGATTTATTACACCTGCTGGCAATTGCTGTAGCTAAAAGACATGAATTAAATAATTAGAAGGGGTGACCCAATACTTTTGAGCATACAACGTGTGTGTAGAATATGTCGAGAGTAAGAAAGGACAGACTTACATTTGTACTTCTCCTCCAGGTGTCCTTTACACAGTGAAAGCAGGCCGATCTTCATGGACAGAACCCGGATCTTCCCACTGCGACCCCTAAACAATTGAGACTTGTACATGAGTGAACAATGCCCACGTGAGCGGACGTTCAAAAGGCAGCACGGCATCAACATCTACAGAGGGGCAACTGTACCAAAACAGCCAAACCAACTACTGTATACACAACCACATCTTCAGATCCGAGGAAATCTGACAAGGTAGGCAGTAGGCAGCTCACTAGGTTTACAGACAGACCCTGTGTGTGATGGCATTTATGAGGAGCCCCTACAGAGACACTAATAAAGTTTGGAGAAGAAAATGCTTTTTTTCACCGTCCCCTAAAAACCCTGTTAATATTTTCAGCAGCTTGAGAGGCATGGCACTCTAACATGCCAGCCCACCGCACCGAGTTGGGAGGGGGGGGTTGTGATAGGGTTCCTCCTAACTTCCTTTGCTACAGTGACTCCTGTTTTGCTGTACAGTTTAAAATCCACCACTGGCTGGGGTAAAGAAGTGGCTGGCAATCTGACATGGATAAGGATGGCCGCAGAAAAGCACCCACCCCTTCAACATCATAGGGGTGGCAAAAGCAGCAGAGGAACTGGAATAAGGGAACTAAACATAAGGTAGAACATGCTAATAATATATAAAAATACGTAAACAAGTAGGTTTTTGAATGTATTTGTTGCCTGTTTGAACTTTACTGGATGTACAGGAACAACTGTATTAAGCGTGTACATGACGACGTACGTATCGTAGACGTTAAGCAGCCAGTTGAGACACATGTCGACGCAGAGCGGCACGTTCACCAGGTCTTTGTGCTCCTGCTCCAGGTCGTCGTACACGGACGTGAGACAGTTGATGATTTCGGGGACGGAGAGCTGAGCCGAGTTGACGTTCAGCTTGTGCTGCTGGAACATGGACTGAGCTACCGACAGGTCCAATAGGTCCACTGCAAGAGAAAGAGAGGACAGAGTGCATTCTATATATCTATCTATATGTGTATACACTTGTCAGCCATTACAAATAAAACCACCTCCTTGTTTCTACACTTACTGTCCATTTTATCAGCTCCATTTACCATATAGAAGCACTTTGTAGTTCTACAATTACTGACTGTAGTCCATCTGTTTCTCTACATGCTTTGTTAGCCTCCTTTAAAGCTGTTCTTCAATGGTCAGGACCCCCACAGGACCACCACAGAGCAGGTATTATTTAGGTGGTGGATGATTCTCAGCACTGCAGTGACACTGACATGGTGGTGGTGTGTTAGTGTGTGTTGAGCTGGTGTGAGTGGATCAGACACAGCAGCGCTGCTGGAGTTTTTAAATACCGTGTCCACTCACTGTCCACTCTATTAGACACTCCTACCTAGTCGGTCCACCCTGTAGATGTAAAGTCAGAGACGATCGCTCATCTATTGCTGCTGTTTGAGTCGGTCATCTTCTAGACCTTCATCAGTGGTCACAGTACGCTGCCCACGGGGCGCTGTTGGCTGGATATTTTTGGTTGGTGGACTATTCTCAGTCCAGCAGTGAGCAGTGCTGCTGTGTCTGATCCACTCATACCAGCACAACACACACTAACACACCAGCACCATGTCAGTGTCACTGCAGTGCTGAGAATGATCCATCACCCAAATAATACCTGCTCTGTGGTGGTCCTGGGAGAGTCCTGACCATTGAAGAACAGCATGAACAGTACATTATTTATTCATTTATTTATTTAGACGTTTTACACCGTGTTTACACAATGGTTATATTACAGTAGGAAGGGTAGGTAATTTTTATCAGTCTATATTCCTTGTTAAGCATTATTTTAGTATGTTGTTTCTTTAGATTAGTTCTTTTAGACCAATTTTTTAAAGAAATTGATGCTTGTTTCTGTTTTGGCTTGGTATAGTTTTTGACATTGCTATACATTGTCGTTTTCGTAAGTATTTAAGGTGATTGAGAGGTGAAGACGGGTAGCGAGTGCTGGCGAACTGAACACTGCACTTTCATTTCCCACTCACACAGTGACTGAACGCTCTATATGACTGTAATTGTGCCTCCCAGATAATTGGGCTGCACTGAAAGCAAAGGCAGTGAAGCAGCTCTAATCAGAAACCACCAATCCCAAACACACACAATTCAGGCCTGAAAGGAACAAAACAGACTTTGTTCGCTTTTCAGAGAAACAGTCAATCAAACATGACATGTTGGGAGTCTGTCACTGTTTTTTATTTATTTCCCACAATGTTATGAGCAGAAACCTTTCCAAATTAGTCATTTCCAGTTCCCTATTGCTCTTGTGATCTTGTAGAACACGAGCCAGTACTCGAGTGCTCGAGCTGGGCAGCAGCACTGCAAGGATTCAAACCCAGGTCTCGGCAGAGGTGGGCAAGAGTATAATACTGTAAACTGCTGTACTACCTGAGCAGCCCAGGTTCCAATGATATCTTTTGGACCCCCACCCCCTTCTTCAAATGCAGTCACTTATAATTTATTACTGTAACTCGTTCTAGTCATGGAGCGTCATGGACAAGCACACGCCCTCTCTAACATGGCCCAGTCGCGAGCCGCTTCTTATCACCTACCAGTGTTGGGTTTACTAACAGAGCCGTATCGTGTACATAGAGCCACACTATGTACATCATCAGGTTTTAAACTGCTTCCAATTCTTATAAAGAGTCACACAAGGGTTCTGATGTTAAAAACACAGTACGGCTGTGTCTGAGACCATACCTGAGACCGTATTCTTCAGTAGTACAGTGGACAGTTTCTCCGCCAGCTTAAAAACAGGCTGGGATATGTGGGAAAAATTATGTAATTGCTGTATTGCTGTACACGTTTATCTGTATAACAAATCTGTATGAACAATAAAGTCTAATTTATTCTATTCCCTCATAAAGCTACACCCCAATTTACTCATATCCAATTCCGTAATTTTAACTTCCTCCAATGGGTGTGGAGTGTCAGGTGGTGCTATCAGCCAAGGCTTCAGTAATGAGAAACCCATTTGACCTTTTTCCTCCCTCAGACACAGCCAATCGTGTATGTGTGGGCACCCGTCCGGTCGATAGCACGGCCGAGATTCAAACCAGAGAACTTGACATCTCAATAATAGAAGTCTGTCTTACCAGATCTTGGGTGAGATAGACTTCTATTATTTGTTAGCAACGTTATCCTTGTAGCTCCAACAAAACAGACATTTCATTCACACAGATTCCCTCAGCACACACACAGACTCACAACAGAGAGCTTTCTGTAGCCGGCGAATCTTCATGGCAGTTCTGTACGCCGAGAATCTCACGTGGTTCAGATCGGCTAAACACAGACAGAGAAAATCAGTCAGGCGTGTAAAAATAGCAGCAGGTCGGTGCACACGTACATGTTACTGCTGGAAATCTGTGTTCACCTGTCAGTAACCGGAGTTCCTACATTTACAGTATTTGGTAAAAGCTTTGATCCAAAGCGACCTACAATTGTGATAATACAAAGGTCTTGCTCCGAGGGGTACTGTACTAGTAATCAGAAGGTTGCTGGTTCAAGCCCCACCACTGACAGATTGCCACTGTTGGGCCCTTAACCTTTAATTGCTTAAATAATACAGTACTGTAAGTTGCTTTGGATAAAAGTGTCTGCTAAATGTCAAAAATGTAAATGTACAATGTTTTTGTAATGAGATAGTCAGGGGTTCAAATACTTTTGGCCATATAGTGGATATAACTAATGAACAGGTAACTCCAGACAAACGAGTTACTGGATCAAGAGGGGTAAATGTGACCTTATTTAGTTTAAAGAAGTGGATTAGCCCGAGTGGACGACTGAGTGCTCCAGGACGGACGTGATCCTACCAGCATGCAGCATTTGCACTAATTACTGTAGCTCTCATTTCCTATGCTGTGTGTGTACAGGAAGTGAGAGCTTCTGTATGTAGTTGTGAACACGCTGGTGTAGACAGGCCGCTAATTAGCCGTCAACTGTCCACCTGGAGGACGTGTTTATTCAGCAGAACTTGCAAGTCTGAGAAAGGCGACACTTGTGTGTGTGAACAGCGTGAACAGAACGAATAGAAGAGACTCACAAAGGGAATGATAGAGCTCCGTCATTTTGGGATGATCCCAGCACGTCGTCTGCGTCTGATGGCTGAAAGAGAAACAGGACGGACACGGACAGGGGGCGGTCAGTATATGCATGTGATTGACTAAGTGAATACATCTTGCACAGAATGAGCTTGAGATCACAAACAAAGCTGTCAAACAGCAGCAAAATAAAAGAAGAAAGCAACTGTGGTCCCTACTGAAGGCTCTTTGAATGACGGCACTTTACAGAACAGTTCTGATTGGTGAATTCTGGGAGCTACTGTGAGGTTCACAGTCGATTACTAAGTTCCAACTACTGCTGTGGTTCAGTTCTGGTGCAAGAAAGTCTGAAGGAAGCGACACAGTACGTTGTCTGTCCTTGGAGGATCTAAATGTTCTTATTTGTTTTTTAATTAGTTGTCCAGGGGTGTCCAAACTTCTCTTGTTGGGGGCCAGATAAAGTAAAAATATGCAAACACGAGCCACAAAACAATTAAAATATTACAGGCCTTCCTGATTACTAACAATAAAACGTTCTTTTTTTCTATTTTATTTCTGCATTTCCTCCCTTTTTCTCCCAATTTAGTGTAGTCAATCTGTCTTCTGCTGCTGGGGGATCCCAGATTGCATTCGAGGAGAGTATATTGCTGCTCACGCCTCCTCCGACCCATGTGCAGTCCTAGCAGACCCCTTCTTTTAACCCCTGCTTTCTGCACAGATGCCTCTCTATCTGCCAACCAGGGTCCTTACACAGCGTTTGAAGACCCCACCGACTTAATCCGATCATCCCACCCAGCAGACACGGTGGCCAATTATTGTCTGCTGCAGACACTGTGAACCGGGTGTTCTGAATCTCGGTGCTGGTGTGCTAGAGGAATATCCCGCTGCGTCACCTGGATGCCCAAACTTCCTTTATTAAATTAAGTGACTAATTATTTCACTCACAAGTTTATAATCCTAATGGGAAGATTGTTATACTTTTTCCAAATGAAACGTACACATCGTCCTCTGAACTATTATAAAACGACTATAAAATACTGATTTCCTCAACTCGCTTCAAATCTTCTGCAGTCACTGTGTAATTTACTTGCTAAATCATTGTGTTTAAAGGAAAAGAGGACCGAGGGTGTTTTAGATTAGTTTTATGTGATAGCAACACCTAGAGTTCAAACTAGAAATGTTTAATAAAACCCTAATTTTATTTCTAAAATACCACGGGGGTAGTTTGGACAACCCTGCTGTAGTCCTTGTCAAGCACTGTTCTAACAGTTTGGTCTTCAGATGTGCCCTTTAGGCCAACTTTGGTCAAAAGATTAAGAACCGTTCCCATTTTGGTTTGGTTAACAATCTTTCTCAAAGTCTTAGATCATTCCTGTAATTATTTAGGACATTTAGTCAGTATGTGTCCCCCCCTTACCAGATATAAGTGTGTTAAGCCTAAATGTTCATATAAGCACACAGTATATATTAAGTAAAATGTAGGACATGGTTTCATTCTGCAACAGATGCAGACAAAACAAAAATAATGGCTTCAGCAGACAAAACATAGTACATAAACAACTGGGCTGCAAAAAGTTTCTAGTAAAACTTTCATGACTGTGTGCAGTACAGAATGTTCTAGAATGTCAAAGGTACAGTGCAGCACAGGTGGAAATAGAAAATCAGCAGAAAAAGAAAATTGAATCTAACAACTACTAAGCCAAAAATAAATTGCAGGGCGCAAGACTATTATCTATTAGACTTTATCTAGCAGAAAGCTTTTCTATCGAAGGGCAGTGGATGATGGACAGCACACAGACTGGACCCTGAGTAACACCAAATGATGGGATGAGCCAATGTCCAATTTATTTTAGAAATTTGGATCAATGTAGAGGATCCAAAGGATGTTGAGACTGAGGTGGAACTTTAATCGTGGAATTCGGACAGGTATGTCGGATGTATATCTGCTTGGAAAGGTAAGAATTCTGGGGGTTCAAATGGAAGGCGTTACATAAACGGGATCCTTGAAAAGGTGGGTCAATCCCAAGCCTGGATAAATAGGAGAGTTGCACCAGGAAGGGCATCCAGCATAGAAACTGTGCCAAATCAAATGCGCCGAATGATCCGACGTGGTGCCACCTAACGGGAGCAGCCAAAAAGAAGGATTCATAATATGGGTGTGGCCCTGGGTGTGCTGCATGTGTACTGATTGTGAGTACAACACAATGCCTGGTTTCTTACAGCACAGGGTTGTTTTTCTAGGATAACGCTGGAGTCAAGAGGACGTGGTTTAGTTCTAAAATTTGGACCCAAGCAATGGGTGTTGCTACCATATAAACTGGATGGTGTGGCAGCATCTAGACGTCCATGTAGAGAGATCACTAGGTTTTCAGATGGACCCATTGTGTTGAGGTTAGATGGCCTTACATTAGACTGGTCACGTCAAATACAATAAGACTTTTTGTACTTGGCCCTATATACACCCTATAAATACAATAAAACTGTTTGCACTTGGCCCTATATACACCCTATAAATACAATAAGACCACCTTTTTTTTGCACCTGGTGCTTGGTTCTATATTTATACACAAGTGTGAGTGGGGCACTGCATGTGCTGGCCGGGATCCAATGATCAGATTTCTCTGTACCTGAACAGAGTTGTAGTAAAGACACCAGTAAGCCTGATCAGAATCTGGTCTGGAAGTTGGATTTTGCTTTTCAGGAAAGTCGAACACATAGTATTTTTCAATGCAGGCATGTAAAGTGTTTAAAAATAGGGTAGAACCAGAGTTTTTTTTCTGCTTACTAACACCTCCACATTCGTTTTCAAAAAATGAATTATTCAGCGGATGAGTGTGCTGAGCTTGAGCTTATTAGATTCAAAAACTTGTAACCTATAGGGCACTTATACATTTTTTTTTTAGCTCTCGCTCTCTCTCTCTCATAATTGCTGATGTTTAGACTCTGAGGTTGTGTTGAACTCTGGGCAAAAGTTTAGAGTAATAAGAGCACCTCACCTCTACTAGCTTTTGGGAAAAACTCTGGCATTTAAACGTCCTTATTCACTCTTTAAATAAGCATATTTCAAAAATGAGGATAACACATGGAAACACTGCACTTGGCCCTATATACACCCTATAAATACAATTGGCGTCGCTACCGTATGAATTGGATGGTGTAGCAACATGAAGCATTAAGAAAGTGTCCATCTAGCATCCACACTGATTGAATAGATGTGTATTGTTTAGTATAAAATAAATGTACACTTTACATGATCTAGCTCCTGATCCGAACCTCAATAAACATACACCGATCAGCCATAACATTAAAACCACCTCCTTGTTTCTACACACACTGTCCATTTTATCAGCTCCACTTACCATATAGAAGCACTTTGTAGTTCTACAATTACTGACTGTAGTTCATCTGTTTCTCTGCATACTGTTTTTACCTGCTTTCACCCTGTTCTTCAATGGTCAGGACCCCCACAGGACCACCACAGAGCAGGTATTACTTAGGTGGTGGATCATTCTCAGCACTGCAGTGACACTGACATGGTGGTGGTGTGTTAGTGTGTGTTGTGCTGGTATGAGTGGATCAGACACAGCAGTGCTGCTGGAGTTTTTAAATACCATGTCCACTCACTGTCCACTCTATTAGACACTCCTACCTAGTTGATCCACCTTGTAGATGTAAAGTCAGAGACGATCGCTCATCTATTGCTGCTGTTTCAGTTGGTCATCTTCTAGACCTTCATCAAAGGTCACAGGACAAAGCATGCAGAGAAACAGATGGACTACAGTCAGTAATTGTAGAACTACAAAGTGCTTCTATATGGTAAGTGGAGCTGATAAAATGGACAGTGAGAGTAGAAACAAGGAGGTGGTTTTAATGTTATGGCTGATCGGTGTATATCAAGATCTCTGAATTGTGCTACACCCTGGAAAACATCAACAAATCCGAGGAAATTTAAAGAATTTTGTGCAGAAAAACGATCCCTGATGACTCCATCACGGCGAACAAAACGTATAACGACCACGAGGAGAAACAAAATAAGGCCGAGGGAGAGAATAAAAGAGACGGAGAGAGAGAATTAAAGCAGAGAGGCACATCAAACTCATCATGTTGAGAGCGAGGCTGTCAGGACGGTGGCTCCCGGTGATAAGCAGGATCGTCTCTCGGTGGGTTCTCGCTCATTCTCCACTATCGGGGACATCGAGCTGACAGCGAATGGGAGTGAAATGACTATTTCTGCTCTGTGTTTGACAGGCTTTGTAATTCGGGCCTCCGACGAAGAAAGGACGCATGATGCGCAAGTGCTTAGTGGAGAAAAAGGTGGAGGTGGTTGTAGGGGGATTGTGACAGTTTGCTTGATGATGCAGAAAATAGCATCGGCACTATTTCCTCAAAACGGATGACACGATGTTTTTGTCTTTTCTAAACTCTCATTCGTTTTGTTGAGTACCGTGGGCGGAACAGCAGGTAACGGAGGTGCATCACAGCCCCGGGGACACAGATCAAAGATAAATTATTGTCTCTAGTTGCTTTTTGGGTTCACATCATGCTCCTGTGAGGTTCCTCCAGGTATTCACTGTAGGTACTCTGGTTTCCACCTTCTCTCAGAAACATGCAGGAGGTGGACTGGACAAAAAGTGCCCTGATTGTAGGCGAATAAATAGTCCAGCAGTTTATCTGCACCTTATTGCACGCAGTGTTACCTGGATAAGCATCCTGACCAGGATAATGTGGACACTTTTAAGGTAGCTTGCTCCAAACAACTTGTGGTTCCTGTCCTAGTAGCTGTGGCGATAGCATGGTCAAGAGATCACAAACAACCCTCAGACCATGTGATTCTCCATCTCTGATCTGAACCCTAATAATCCATGGGCACCAATCAGATGGTACCTGTATTAGAGGATCTTAGAAATGCTTTTTAGGCATAAAAAATGTTTAAAAAAAATTACTTTTAGATAATCTAGCGAAGATGAAACGCCTTTGTTTGTCATATATGCACGCACGTGTACAGTACAAAAAAGCTGGGGTCATGGCGCCCCTGGAACCAAGACGAGTCCCCCTTTGCTTAAGTGTCTAACAGTGGCTGCATGGCAGAGCCAGGATTCGAAACAACAACCTTCTAGTTGGTAACCAACAGCTCTACCTAATAGGCTACCACTTTTGGTCATTTATTGTATAAAAAATATATTAATATTATTATTGTTATTATTAATTTAGCTTCAGTGTTTTTAATACAAAAACAACATAAATTAGTTCAAACTTTGTCCCATTTCTAAAGTGACGATGTGCTTTTCTAACGTTTCAAGGTTCTTTAGGTTTATTTAACAGACGATTTGTATTTTTTACATTTATTTTTCAGTAAATCCGACCGCCTTCAGACACAAACATCACATCTACGACCTCTAGCAAAAACAGAACAGATTGATGAGGCTTGTAATGCGTCTTCTAATGAAACCTCAGAGCTTTCAGCCTTTAACGTCCCTAATTTCTCTGTTCGGATAAATCAGTGTTGATCCGCAGGCTGGAAAAAGACGTATGTGTCGGAATCCCAGCAACGACACCTCGCGTTCATCAACTCTCCAGCTTTCTGAAGCGTCGCCGGGTCAAAGAGTTTCAACTCCATCCGCGTGGTCCGGCTGAACCTCTGCTCTGATCTTCCAGCAAATAAACAAACCCGTCACTCACCAGCCTGCTGCCAAAAACGTCCTGCTGAGGTTAGCACCTGACCTCACGGAGGTCCCGCTCACCCCTGTTTCACAATGCTGTGAGGTCAGGGGGGTTTAATTAGGAACGGAGGCTTCGCCCTAATCCTCACACTCGGGAGATTGAGAGTCCTGAGGGACGACGGGAAGGTCAGAACATGGAACGGGCATCGCTGGCAGTTTGAAGATTGCCTACAGGAGCAGATTTTCAGTGACCGGTGGAGTCAGAGGTTTAACGCTGGAGGTTAAACTGCTAGCTTGCCGTATCTGAAATGGGGTTCCAAAATATGCAAGTGAATGAGTGCGTGTTGCCCTGAGTGATATTCAAGTGTTGTCACCGTGACCCTGACCAGAAGTATGCCCCAACTTATCCAGCATCCAATACTTGGTACATCATATGTACAAAAGTATTGGGACACCCTGTCTAAGTATTGCATTTAGTGTGTTTGTCACAACAGTTGCTAAGAGGTGTAATAAATCAATTATTCCGTATAAAGGAAATTATATGCTTCTAACTTTGCAGCAACAGTTTAGGGAGGGTCCTTTCCTGTTCCAGCATGACTGTGCCCCTGTGCACAAAGACATGTAGAAAAGCCCAGTTTAAAGAAACACAGAGACCCTGACCTCAGCCTCAATCAACAGCTTAGGAATGAACTGGAACATCAACTGAGCTTTTTTGACCAGCCATACAAATGACACACAAAGCCAGGACACATGGACACAAATTCCCACAGACATATTTCAAAGTCTTGTGACAAGCCTTCACAAAAGAGCGGCTGTTGTTCTAGCTGAACAGATCACACAGACGTCACTCCATTTTAATATAATTTGTTTTTGAAATTAGACGTCCAACAAGCCCCCGGTCAGGTGTCCAAATACTTTTGGCACATATAATGTTCCAATGTTTCTTTTCCGAGGCATCAGATAATTCATTTTACATCTTGCAGGACAGAGGCTCAGAGTCTGTGTAGACGCCTGACCGGCCGATAGCTCCCCAGATTTGCTGTGTTTATTCACAAAGCACATTTGATTCTTTTTCAGTCCTGTGTGGTCTCTATGCAGCATTTTTTCTTCTGAAATGCTGAAACAGATTCAGTGTGCTGCGTGCATTCATGGGCGGATGAGTGAATGACCATATGGATGCTGCCAACCAGATCTGCAGAGAGTGGACGGCCTACACACACACACACATACAGCTGGCATCGTCTTATCGAGCCATAAGCTTGTTTCTTGCTTATTTTCATCTACTTTTAAGAGACTTCTGCACAACGCAGGCGTTCAAAGAGAAACATGTCAGGCGGTTCTGCCCCGTCCTGCTGTTCCTTTAAGGATCTCGCCTGGGAACGTCTCATCTCCATTCGCACACGCAGCATGAGTTCAATAGTGATAAATCATCACAGAGGAGTTAATAGTGAACGCAAACCATCGTTAAAATGATCTGGGTAATAACTGAGTCTGTGGAATATAACATACAGCCCCTGACTACTGGAACAAAAAACCCTAAAAACATTAAATGCCACTAAAGAGATAATAAATGGTGGTCCTGTACCACAGTCATCCACCAGTCAGTCACAAATCACCCCACAGTTCCAGTCCAAACTCCACTGTATCTGATCAGACCACAGTTCCCATCCAAGGTCATCTGTAGCCAATCAGATCACAGTTCCAGTCCAAACTCCACATGAACCAATCAGTCCACAGTTCCAGTCCAAACTCCAGTGTAACCAATCAGACCAGTTCCAGTCCAAACTCCACTGTATCTGATCAGACCACAGTTCCCATCCAAGGTCATCTGTAGCCAATCAGATCACAGTTCCAGTCCAAACTCCACATGAACCAATCAGTCCACAGTTCCAGTCCAAACTCCAGTGTAACCAATCAGACCAGTTCCAGTCCAAACTGCCCTGTAACCAATCAGACCACAGTTCCAGTCCAGACTCCACTGTATCCAATCAGACCACAGTTCCAGTACAAACTCCAGTGTAACCAATCAGACCAGTTCCAGTCAACTGCCCTGTAACCAATCAGACCACAGTTCCAGCTGATTTAGGATGTTAAGAGTGATACTAAAGCTCTGATGTAAACACTGTTAGTGAGGATCCAGTCAGAAGACGTCATGTTTGGTATTTTACAGGGGTAAGAGAGGGCAGTAGTGCCAGGAACCAGTGCACAGCTGGTACGTGTGTGTGTGTGTGTGTGTGTGTGTGTGTGCACCACTCGTACTTACTTTATGTAATAGGGCACTTTATTCTGGGACACTGCTCTCTGCCAGGGTAGCTGAACTGAAGCTGTGAGAGAAAAAAACACACACACACACACACACACACACACACACACACACACACACTTTATGAGACTGTTACAATGCTTTTTATTAGTTTCTGTTTTCAGAAAGACTCACTATGAGTAAAGAACTAATCTCAGTCCATTCATTTGTTCATTAGGACGTTTTATGAAGTGTTTTTGACTAGCAGGCCGGGCGAGCGGCGGCTCGGGGAACGATCTTGTTATTATCCCGTCATTTAAAGTCCTGGCTGACCTGGTTTACAGTCTGACACCAAAAGCAGCATGTGAGAATCAGGGACACTGATGTTTAAAATTAGCAAAGACACACTTACTGTCCGTAATAACAAGGTGGAATTATGTGTCATTTTCTAGCCGCTGGCAGTGTGAGTGTATGAGTGTGTGTGTGTGTGTGTGTGTGTGTATGTGTGAGTGAGTGTGTGTGTGCAACGATCATAAATCCTTGGTTTTCTTTTTAAATCCATAAAGTTTTCAACTCATTAATAGTCTCAACTTTCCAGAACATGAATTACATTTGTCTTTGATCATTTTTTGTATTTTAGTCATTTCCAGTTTCTCTGATGCTTGCACCACGCTTGTACCAAGCTCTTTCCTAAACTGTTGCCACACTGATTTTATACACCAACTAGTAATAGGAGTGGCTAAAACTACTAAACCTAATAATTAGAAGGGGCGTCTAAATACTTAATAAAGTGTTAAATACTCATACAGTATAATCCATAACCCTTAAACCACCAAAACTGTAAACTTTTAAACTTGTAAACTTTCCAGCCTGTAAACATTAAAGTTTGTACACTTTTAAGCCTTTAAACTGTCTAGCCAGTCAACTTTCAAACTTTTACTCTTGTAAACTTTTCAGCCTGGCAACCTTTAAGCTTGTAAACTTGAATGCGTGTAAACCTTTACACTTCTAAACATTGCAGCCTGTAAACATTAAAATTTGTAAACTTTTACACGTGTAAATTTTCCAGCCTGTAATATTGGAAACTTTATAGCTTCCAGCTCAAATGTTTACACTTTTTAGCCTGTAAACAATTAAATTTGTAAACCTTTAAGCCTGGTAAATTTTTTGCTTGTAAACTTTAATGCATGTCAAACTTTACATGTGTACACATTCCAGCCTGTAAACTTTAACATTTGTAAACCTTTAAGCTTGTAAACTTTCCAGCCTGGTAAATTTTTTGCTTGTAAACTTTAATGCATGTAAAACTTTACATGTGTACACATTCCAGCCTGTAAACTTTAACATTTGTAAACCTTTAAGCTTGTAAACTTCCTAGCCAGTAAACTTTTTAGT
Organism: Trichomycterus rosablanca; assembly: GCF_030014385.1. Lineage (NCBI taxonomy): Eukaryota > Metazoa > Chordata > Actinopteri > Siluriformes > Trichomycteridae > Trichomycterus > Trichomycterus rosablanca. The sequence goes on along the minus strand of NC_086006.1, from coordinate 25,003,123 downwards.
TTGTAAGCCTTAATGCTTTTTGGCTTTTACACTTGTCAACTTTCCTCCCTGTAAACGTTTACACTTGTAAACTTTTACATAACTTTCAAGCCTGTAAACATAAAAAAATTCTAAACTATGCAGCCTGTAAACCTTTTAACATGTACATTTTCCGGTCAGTAAACTTTCCAGCCTGTAAACTTGGAGACGTCCATAAATGTCAAACTATCTCAAATGATCTGGAAACGTTATTTTTTTTAAATCCCTCCTGGAATTTGAATTCACAATGTTTAGGTCACCAGTACAGACGCTTAGCGACCGAGCTCCCAGTGTTCCCTTGTCTGTATCTGAGTGTATCAGTTGATTAGTATGAGATTGAAGCCGGTGTGATGTATTAAATCAGACTGTAGAGAGACAGAGCAATCACAGCAGCGTCAGAGTCGATAAGATCAGAAGTCGAGGGGAAGTGAGTGAGTTACACACCTGCTCAGTTATTGTACAGCATTAATACAGAGACGTGGAGGTACGGTCGTACTTCTTTTTGTAAAAATTGTCCGTGCGCTGTGTTAAACACGTTTTTTTAAATCAATGAAATACCTCTGTGTGTAAACTAGAATCCGGCCGATACATACAAGTTCAGCTTTCTGCTGGAATCAGGCTGATCTATTACTACTAACGTCATAAATGTACAATTCTAACAGTGCTGCAGGGTGATTAGTGTGGATGGAGTGCTGAGTGGCTCTAAAGTCAGTAATTAGTCAGTGTATGTAACGCAGTTCATGGGTTTTCTGTGACTGAACGATCCGAACACAAACTTATTCTTCTGGACTGAATGTTATAATTCAAAAACTATCAAAAATAATCACCAGGATGCTGAGTTTTCACACAATGTCCATTTTATCAGCTCCACTTACCATATAGAAGCACTTTGTAGTTCTACAATTACCGACTGTAGTCAATCGGTTTCTCTGCATGCTTTGTTAGCCCTCTTTCACCTTGTTCTTCAATGGTCAGGACCCCCACAGGACCCCCACAGAGCAGGTATTATTTAGGTGGTGGATCATTCTCAGCACTGCAGTGACACTGACATGGTGGTGGTGTGTTAGTGTGTGTTGTGCTGGTATGAGTGGATCAGATACAGCAGCGCTGATGGAGTTTTTAAACACCTCACTGTCACTGCTGGACTGAGAATAGTCCACCAACCAAAAACATCCAGCCAACAGCGCCCCGTGGGCAGCGTCCTGTGACCACTGATGAAGGTCTAGAAGATGACCGACTCAAACAGCAGCAATAGATGAGCGATCGTCTCTGACTTTACATCTACAAGGTGGACCAACTAGGTGGTAGGAGTGTCTAATAGAGTGGACAGTGAGTGGACACGTCTGATCCACTCATACCAGCACAACACACACTAACACACCACCACCATGTCAGTGTAACTGCAGTGCTGAGAATGATCCACCACCTAAATAATACCTGCTCTGTGGTGGTCCTGACCATTGAAGAACAGGGTGAAAGCAGGTTAAAATAGTATGTAGAGAAAAAGATGGACCTACAGTCAGTAATTGTAGAACTACAAAGTGCTTCTATATGGTAAGTGGAGCTGATAATTGAACTAACTGAACTACAGAGAGACGTACTGGAGAGGAAGTGCTGTGACGAGGGTCCGAAGTCTCGATGTGCTTCCTGTAAGAGCTTCAGTCTCTCCTCAATAGCTGCCTACAGACAGAACGAGAAACAAAATCAATTAAGTAACATTTGTCAGTCAGTCGTGGTTCAAGTTGAGGGATTAGTTTCAGCTTTGGTAGCTTTACTGTTGCAATTCTGCTTCCCTGAACATGAAAAAAGATGACAATAATAAGAGCAATCAGCTGCTTCTGGTCCAGCTTTCGTCAAATCCATATGTGGCTGGTGGCCAGACCAAGGGTTTCATCAATCGTAGCTTGGTGATGGTGCTAATGGACTTGTTTTCCATGTTCTTTTTAATTTGACCATCACTGCCACGCCCACTGCCATTCTTCTGCCGTATTTCATTCTCTACTTCCCAAATATGAACAGGAGTCCACTGGTTCCATAAGTCGACCCTCCACCATAATCTCCAGCTCTTCTTCAGTGCTCGTCATCACGGTGCTTGGGAACGGACGGCCAAAATTCCAGTTCCATAAGCACTGCTGGTGTAGATGAGATATATAAATAAGTGTGTGTGTGTGTGTGTGTGTGTGTGTGTGTGTACCTGCAGTAAGTTCCAGCGCGTGTCTAGGTTGTCGAGCTGTCGACTGGTGCTGGAGGAGAGCTGCACCTCCAGAGGAGCCAGTTCACTCGCTAATGCATTCACCATCAACACCTCCTGCTTCAGGGGGGCAACCTCCTCCTTAAACGCCTACACACACACACACACACACACACACACACACACACACACGTACAAACACACACACACACACACACACGTACAAACACACATATACATCAAATCACAACTGAGTCGTATAATAATGAAGCATAAATAATCAGTAACTCAGGTGATGAAGGTCAGACACTTAATGATGAACCGCCATGAGTGTAAAATCGTTCGTCTATCCTAATTGGATAACCTTTGACCCCTGGTGGTCTGAAGCATCTCTGAAGTGAGTGGTATTCAAAGTTGAGAGCTTGAGCATGTTCATTAGATGAGATCCAGAGACAGAGGAGCAGCATTAAGATGAGCGCATACGGCACTTGAGCGAAAGTATGCAGACACCCTGCATGATTATTAGGTTCGGGATATGAGCTGTGCACAGCATGGTGAATGAAATCAATAAAGAACATGTGGAAACAGTTTGGGGAAGGCCCTTTCCTAGACAAGCATGACTGAACCTCAAAGCAAGGTCTATTAAGGCAAAGTGGTGTAGAGGAACCCCACTGACCTGCACCGAAACCTCTGATCTCAACCTGAACACTAAACACTAATTAGCTTGGGATGAACTGGAACCTTGATTTCCCATCAATATTTGGCAAGAGAGAATAAGGAATGGGCACAAGTTCCCACAGGGATGCTCTAAAATCTTGTGCAAAGCCTTTCCAGGGGAGTGGAGACTGTTACAGTTGAAAGGGGGTGGGTGGCATCTCTATTTTGAAAGGAAATGTCTGGCCAATGTATGGTCCGATATTCTTATACTTTTGCCTATTCATTGTATATCCCCCCCCCCCCCACACACACACAACCACACAGTAGGTACAGTGTAGTTGGGTCGGAACGTCACTCACGGTGGTCTGGTCGATGTGGTCCTGCAGCGAGTCGATCAGCAGATCTCCGACAGGCTGCCAGCGGCTCTTCATCTCCTCAGGTCCACTCAGACGCACGTCCAGCTGATCCATGGCGCTCTGCAGGTCTTGGAGTTTTTCCAGAGAACGTTCCACCTGATCGTGCCAACCGCCAACGTGCCCGAGGAGCCTCTCCCATCGCTCGCGCACCTCGGCCGCCTGCTTCCGGATCGCCTTTGCCACCCGCTGGGCTTTCTCCTCTGGAGATAGCTCTGAGAGAATGAGAAGAAGTACAGTGGAACCTCAGTTTAATGGACCTCCATTTAACAGAAAAATTATATGCTTCCAACACTTTCAGCAACTGTTTGGGGAAGGCCATTTCCTGTTCCAGCATGACTGTGCCCCAGAGACCCTGATCTCAGCCTCGCTCAACAGCTTTGGAATGAACTGGAACGTCAACTAAGACTTTCCTGACCAACACCAGTGCTCTGTCATCTTTGACTGAATGGGCACAAATTCCCACAGACATACTGGTATCTTGTATAAAGCCTTCTCAGAAGAGTGGCTGTTGTTCTAGCTGAAAACATCTTATAGACGTCACTCTGTTTTAATACCACTTGTTTTTGAAATGAGTCCGACAAGCTCATGGTCAGGTGTCCAAATACATTAGGCCATATAGTGCATGTACTAGAGTTCCCCCATATAACCACACACATCTTTTGTCCATATAGTGTATAACTGCTGTAAAATCATTCTGATGCAATCATCATGTCATCTGGTTTGAAGATAAAACATGTGAACATTTTGAACAGATGCAGGATGTACGAGGGCGGATATGAAACAGACCCGGGGCGCAGCTGCCGTCCCCGACAAGGTTCTGCAGTAAAGATACGAGCATCTCAGGCTACCTGAAGATCTGAGAAACGGCAGTGAGCTGTGTCCCGGGGTCTGGGTCGAGGATTTATACTGGAGGATTAGAACTGGTGGGATTAATAGTACCGTCACTAACGTGACCTTGCTGGAGGGAAGAGTCACAGTTCAGTGAGCGACCATCATTTACTGCTCCGAACTGAGCCTGAGATCAGAAGTTTACATACAGTGAAGTGCAGGATTTCTGGTTCAAAATGTACATACAGGAAGTTAGACTGATCATTTCTAGCTGGTAAGGTTAAGGTGTGTGTGTGTGTGTGTGTGTGTGTGTTTGACTTCAACTGCCTAGTGAGTCAGACACACAGCAACCATGAACGGATGAATGGATGTGGACGGAGGTCTGTCAGTCCGGACCTACAACACCTATGCAACTATTAAAACAGGCTAAAGCAGTGGCTTTGAAAATGGTGAGGATCCAGGAATACCCTGGACAGGGCGCCAATCCATCGCAGTGTTTGGGCCTCCTCCGCAGATATAGTCAATCTTAATACACCACCCGACTAGTGCACACCTAATTTGATAAAGTCGTGAATAAAAAGCACACTGTTGCAGGTGAAGTACATTATTACTGTGCTTACAGCTTCTTCGTGGAGAACACTACCTTCTAACATGCACAGGGGTGAAGCAATTATGCATCATTTGTCAAATCTCCTCAAAAACCTAATTTGTCCTTTACATTACAGTAATTCCACTCATAAACCTAATTCCAAGAGTCTGTGGGGGTTTCAGTCTGCAAAATGAAGGTTTTTCCCTATTTAACACAAAGTTAAGTCACTGGTCCTGTTTTCTCTGGCTTTTGTTCCATCAGTGGAGTCACACAAATGTAAAAATGAAAAATATAAAGCACTGCTGGACAGCTGTTAATTCATTCTGAGACAAATTTGCAATGTTTGTTTCAAAATAAATTAATTACATTTCATTAACACCCTAGCAACCACCTGGGTAGTAGTAGCTTAGTGGTTCTTGACTGGACTTGTAATCTGAAGCTCGCTGGTTCAAGCCCCACCACTAAGTTGTCAATGTTGGGCCCCATAGCAAGGCCCTGATCCCTTATTTGCTTGCATCGTTTTGGCCACAGTTGTAAATCGTGTTTGGATAAAAGCGCCTGATAAAGGTTATAAATGTAAACGGACCAAGTAATGATTTAAACTTCTAATAAAGAAGAACTCTTGAATAGATACATTTGTTCCTGCTGTTCTAAATATCAGCTGAATTTTACAATTCATGAATAATAAAGAAACATAAGTTGCGGGTGAACATCAGGAGTCCTAAATGATCAGAATAAAGTGTAAATTATGCATCCGCTCCTGCTTTGAAGCTCCAAATGGAACAGATGTGATTCCTGCAGTGCTTTCTGGACGACTGTACCTATTCTACACCACCAAACACAAAATGTGTGATTACCCAAGCAACACAAAGTGTGATGTTGTGTAATTTTAGCACACATTGAATTAACCTCTAAAGCCTGAAATTGCAAAAGAACTTTTGCTTTAAATCAGACATAAAGTAGCAGCACTATTATACTGGGATTGTTCCAACAGAACTCTTTAACTCACTAATTGTGATTATTACACTTGTGATATAACTAGTATAAACTAAAATCGCTTGGTACTGCTAGATGGTTACAAAGGTTTTAAAATGTAGTTGCTAAGATGTTCCAGGTGGCTGCTAAGTGGTTCAAGTATTTCAGGTGGTAGCCAATGTGTTACTATAGCAACTAGGGTGGTTGTTACAGTATTGCATTTGGTTGCTAGGCAGTTGCTAGGAGTTTCAGGTGGTTGTTAGGGTGTTGCTATGTGGTTGCTTTGGTCATGTTACTTGCATCTAAGTGACATAAAAGGGCTGTGCGCACATGAATACAAACATGCAAGCATGCACACACACACTTACACCCACAAACATGAACATGCCAGCACACACACACACACACTCACAAACACAAGCATGTGCACACACACACACATACAAGCATGCACACACATTCAGACCCGCAAGCATGCACACACATCCGCACACAAGCATGCACACAACCATGAACATACAAGCATGCACACACATTTAGACCCGCAAGCATGCACACACATCCGCACACAAGCATGCACACAACCATGAACATACAAGTATGCACACACATTCAGACCCACAAACATGAATATGCAAGCATGCACACACAAACATGCACAAGCATCCACACACAAACACAAGCATGCAGGCATGCACACACCAACATACACACATGAATATGCAAGCATGCACACACAAACATGCACAAGCATCCACACACAAACACAAGCATGCAGGCATGCACACACAAACATACACACACACACACACAAACATACACACACACACACACACACAAACATGAATATGCAAGCATGCACACACAAACATGCACAAGCATCCACACACAAATGCACACAATCATGCACACAACCATGAACATGCAATCATGCACACAACCATGAACATGCAAGCATGCACACACAAATGCACACAAGCATGAACATGCAAGCATGCACACACATCCACACACAAATGCACACAAACATACACATGCATGCATACACAAATGCACACAAACACAAGCATGCACACACATCCACACACAAATGCACACAAACATACACATGCATGCATACACAAATGCACACAAACACAAGCATGCACACACATCCACACACAAATGCACACAAACATACACAAACATGAACCTGCAAGCATGCATACACAAACATGCACAAGCATCCACACACAAATGCACACAAACATACACATGCATGCATACACAAATGCACACAAACACAAGCATGCACACACATCCACACACAAATGCACACAAACATACACATGCATGCATACACAAATGCACACAAACACAAGCATGCACACACATCCACACACAAATGCACACAAACATACACAAACATGAACCTGCAAGCATGCATACACAAACATGCACAAGCATCCACACACAAATGCACACAAACATGCACACACATTCGGACCCACTAACACAAACATGCAAGCATGCACATAAACATGCACACTCAGCTGCGTTCATATAGACACACATACACAGACAGGTGCACACACAGGTTGTAGTGTGATGTCTGACAGTGTGTATTCTGGTTTAACATAGATTACCAGAGTAACCAGGGCGAAATCACTGACCCATCATTCACGTAACTGCTGAGGGTCCTTCAAACCCAGTTCCACTGCTGATCCATCCTCTGTGTGTGTGTGTGTGTCGCTCTCTCACTGAGACAGATTAAAGGGTGGACAGCCAGCACCTATCGGCTCTCTGGAACCGAGCTAAATTATTTATATCTGAATCTATTGGAGCTTCACATGGAGCATCAGTCTTTTAAAGTGTCACCATCAGTCAGTCACATTCAGCCAGTCAGTCACATTCAGCCAGTCGGCCTCTATAATCACTAAAAACGGCATCGGTGAGGAGCAGAAATCAGAAGCTAATGCTGAGCTTATTATGCATCCCAAACACGCCACCTCGAAGACGTTACAGAGTCAGAAACCCAGCTGAACGTGTTACATGTGCAGTAGTGCACATATCTAATTAAGTCACAGTAAAATTCAGCAAATTAGGAAACATTTCCACACTTTTAGATTAACAGTGATTCCACTATAAACCACAGGAAGGTTCCTGAGACATGACTAGACCCTGTTTGTTTATTTATTTTATTTATTTATTTATTCTGTCACTTAACAAAACAGAGTATTAATATGGAAAAAAAAGGAATTTACTGGGGTGCTTGAGTGGCACAGAGGTAGAGCACACTAGCCCACCAGTGCTGAGATCTTCAGCTATCAGGATACGGTGACAATTTTGGTTTTCTTTCTAGCCTTGGCAACCTTTGGTACTTTTTTGGTTGTGGTCAAACTAGTCCTGTTTATATCAGCAGCTGTTGACTGCTGACGTTTCTCAAGTGCCTCCAACTGACCCTCACAATTGCGCCTGTAGAAAGCCCGTTCAGGCTGGTAGGGCACGCACTCACTTACTTTCTTAACCTCTTATCCAATCAGGGTCGTGGGGGGAGTGCTGGAGCCTATCCCAGCTTTTCAATGGGCGCAAGGTACACAGTAACGCCCTGGATGGGGCGCCAGTCCATCGCAGGGCAGACACACACACACACGTACACACACACATTCACCTATAGGGCAATTCAGTGTCTCTAATTAACCTGACCATATTTTTTTGACTGTGGGAGGAAACCGGAGCTCCCGGAGGAAACCCACGCAGACATGGGGAGAACATGCAAACACTGCTACCCGGCTGGTGGGGCAGCTGGGACTCAACCTAAGTCTAGTGTTTAAGACCTAATCTACTGAGCAAAGCAGAAGTTTAGGTTCAGATTTGGGTGAAGACGACCGATGAAAGCAGTGTGTAAAGATCTCACCTGTTTTTGGTTGCAGGTTCTTGCGTGGCTCTTCGGGCCCTTCGATTGGCTGATCAGCCAGGAACATGCGCGCCTGGTCCAACGTGCTAACAACGATGGGCTCCCTCTCCTTTATCTCTGCCCTCAGAGCCTGGAACCAAGACAAATGAAGCAATGATTAAAGATTATAACATCAAGGAGGACAGGACAAAACTGAGACGAAAAAAGAAGAAGAAAAAAGTGTTTATGTTTAATCATTTACTTTGATTAGGAGGCTGTATAATACAAAAAATGAATAATTTTCAAACGTTTTAAACTGGTTTTAATTAGAAAAAGCACTGGGTTCCTCAGTGTTTAATTTAGTAGAAAATGACACAACAAGAATAGATATAATTAGTTTTGGACGCATGAGCAACCTCAAAATGATTGGAGAAAGGATAATAGGTTCTGTTCTTGATGATTGTACATCGGTTTAAACATCGAGTGCGCAAAATCCCAGCTAACACAGACATAAACTGAAGCGTCTGACCAGATCTAATGAGGCTAAATAAAGCTTCCAGTGATTCAGACCACGCAGCCGCCAGGCAACCTAAGAATCCTTCAAATGGCAAAATAACAGAGTCACACGGTTCAGCGCTGAGAATAAGATAAAAATATCTTTCTAATAATACAGCTGCTAAACATGAGCAGAAATGAAGACAGTACAGTGGTACCTTAAAACTCAGTCAATTGGTTCTGGGACTGGCGTGGAGTTTCAAGGTATTTTTTCCCATAAGGATGTTTGGGAAACCTGTTAATGCGTTCCATGGTCCCGTGGAACTGCATATATTTTATGCACAAATAATAGCACAAATATGATACACCGATCAGCCATAACATTAAAACCACCTCCTTGTTTCTACACTCACTGTCCATTTTATCATCTGTTTCTCTGCATACTTTGTTAGCCCCCTTTCATGCTGTTCTTCAATGGTCAGGACCCCCACAGGACCACCACAGAGCAGTGACACTGACATGGTGGTGGTGTGTTAGTGTGTGTTGTGCTGGTATGAGTGGATCAGACACAGCAGCACTGCTGGCACTGCTCAGTCAACACCCTTCTCGACAAAGGGTGTTGAGTTTGAGTTGAGTTACAAGGTACCACTGTATAAATTTCCTTACTGGGTTAATCAGCTCCAGTGAATTAGGGTCTGTATTAATGTCACCAGGGTACACGCTACTACTGGTGCCCGAGTGCTTTGTTTAGCATGGTTTAAATATGGTGTGAAAAAGTATTTGCCCTCTTTTGATTGCTTCAGTTTCATATTTGTCAGACTGAATCATTTCAGATTCAACAGTCAGACTGCATGAAGAAACCAACATTTCATAAAGCAGTTCATTATTTTAGGCATAAGTCGCTTGTAGTGACGTTTCTATCACAGGGTCACTAAATAAAATCTTCTGATCAGTCGTTCTGATCGTGAGGAACCGTGCATCCATGCACAAACATTTAAAAAAAAGAACTGAGATACACCCGAGATGTGTTTTCTCTTCCCTCATACATTTCTTATGAGCACTGAGGAGCATCATCACCTGTGTGAATAATCCTGAAGAATAATAAAGCATAAAGGACCAAGCATTCTCACCTCAGGAAAGGCCAAACTACCCTCTCTCTACCCTCGCCCTGTCCTCCCAGATTTAATACGGGAGCAAAACAAGCAGCTAACGTCCTCTCGCCGGCTTTTGTTTACCTCCGGGAGAGGAAATGAGAAATAAAAAGGTGACGGAGGGACGGGGAGAGAAAGTCAGAGCGGCGGTTGTTTATGAAGGAGCTTCTCATAAAGCTGAACCTGAACGAGAGACGCAGACCAAGTGCACATGGGACGTTCAGAAGGGATTCGGATACGACTCAGAACACCTGAACTTTACAAACGAGGTGGTAAATCAGGTGCCTGGGTGGTGAGATGGTTAATATGTGTGGACCCACCATGACTGACATCTCGAGTGTAAATGTTAGCTGTGCTATCAACCCACGGGCGCCCACACATACACGATTGACTGAGATTTAAAAACAGTGACAAAGATGCTGCAACCTCACTATTTATTTATGGTACACTATATGGCCAAAAGTATTTGGACACCTGACAATGAGCTTCTTGGACATCATAGTGACCTCTGTGTGATCTTTTTAGCTAGAACAACAGCCACTCTTCTGAGGAGGCTTTTTACAAGACTTTGATGTATGTCTGTGGGAATTTGTGCCCATTCACTCCAAAAATTACAGCATTTGTATGGCTGGGCATTGATGTTGGTCAAGAAATCCTCAGTTGATGTTCTAGTTCATTCCAAAGCTGGTCAGCTGGGGTCAGGGCTCTGTGCAGGTCACTGGAGTTTCTTTAAATCAAGCTTTTCTTCATGTCTTTATAGAGCTTGCTTTGTGCACAGAGGCTCAGACATGCTGGAACAGTAAAGGGTTTTCCCTAAACTGTTTTTTTCTATTTTATTTATGCATTTTCTCCAATTTTCTCTCCAATTCAGCATAGTCAGTTTTGTCTTCTGCTGCTGAGGGATCCCTGATTTCAGTCGAGGTGGGTATATTGCTGCTCACTGCTCCTCCGACCCACGTGCAACCCTTAGCGGAACCCTTTTTCACCCATGCACTCTGCACAGGCGCCTCTCTATCTGCTAACCAGGGTCCTTACACAGCGTTAGAAGACCCCACCCACATGGTCCGGTCATCCCGCCCTAGCAGAGACGTGTCTGCTGCAGGCACTGGCAATTATGCCCACTAGTGACAACACCGAGTTTCAAACAGAGGAGTTCAGAATCTTGATGCTGGTGTGCTAGCGGCATATCCCATTGCGCCACCTGGGTGCCTTCCCTTAACTGCTTTCACTATATACTGTTTTATGTGTTTTAATTTCTTTTATACAAATATTTTATTAACAACTGCTGTGGTTGTGGCTCCATTAATTTAAAAATCAGAAGGATGTCCCAATACTTTTGTCTGTATAGTCTAATGTGCATTAACGTCGGCATTTTCTTTTTCATTTTTATTTACCCAATATGTCATTTGGCCTGGAACGCTTTTGCATCCAGTCGTATAAGCCACAACTTGCCAGGCTAAGACCCGACTCTCATCTACTGACCCTACATTGACTAGTCACTTCATCATTCCAGTGCTTTGAGTAGGTCATAAGTTAAACTCTTCTACATTGTCTGATCAATAAAAAGTCAGAAAGGTGTTTACTCTCTACTACTTTGTCAGGTAACAGATCATAAGTTTTAATGTTTGTATACGGCTGCTTTATGTAGCGTTCATTCCTTCTTAATTAGGATGGTCGTATTGAAGAGGTTCTCTCTAGACCCTGGCATTGATTTTTCAGCTATGCGGTGTGGTTCAGATATACGGCTGGAGAAAGTTCACTGGACTTTTTTGAGTGATATATTGTTGGAATGGGGGTTTGACTTTTGACTGAGTGTTTATTAGGATTTTAACGTCATGTTTTACACTTTGGTTACATTCATGACTGGAACGGTCGTTACTCATTACTCAAGATTCATCAGTTCACAAGTTTAATATCAAACACAGTCATGGACAATTTAGTATCTCTAATTCACCTCACTTGGACGTCTTTGGACTGTGGGAGGAAACCGAAGCTCCCGGAGGAAACTCAGACACGGGGAGAACATGCAAACTCCACACAGAAAGGACCCCGACCGCTCCACCTGGGGATCGAAACCAGGACTTCTTGCTGTGAGGCGACAGTGCTACCCACTTAGCCACCGTGCCGCCCCACTGTCCATTATAGAGTGGTTGTAGTATTCAATGAAATCAGAAAGTTGCCGGTTCAAGCCACTACTGGGCCCCTAAGCAAGGCCCTTAATCCTAAACTGCTTGAATTTTAAGTCGCCTTGGATGAAAGCGCCTGCTAAATGCCGCAAATATAAACGTAAATTATGGGCCTGTTTTGGTTCACAGTGGCTCAGACAAGTCGTGACCCAAGTCGTGCACTCCCAAAACTTCCAAAACTCACTAATTACAAGACGTGTCCTCATACTTTTGGCCATATAGTGCATTTACGAACATTCGTTATATGAACCTATACGCTTGTACGAGAGCTAATAGCTTAAACAAAAACAGGACAGAATCTTTTAGGATGCAGAAACGTCTCCACCGGTGCTGTGAACTGATTATACGGTTGAATTAAACCCGACGTGGCACTGATTAAATAAAGGCCGACTAACCAGCTTAATTACAACAGCACAACAGGAAGTGCTGATTTCAATTTTATATTTATAGAAGTTCTCCTTCAAACTGGCATCGCTGATTACCTGAACTTTACTGCTGCACCAACACCCAGTGAACAGCCTCAGCTAATGAAAGGACATGGATCATGAAAACAGAGGGACTTTGGTGACCACACACACACACACACACACACACACACACACACACACACACACACACACACACAGGGTGAATGACGTCTCACACCATGTGACGTCACATAGTGGTTGGTTACATGACAGGTAGTTACAGGCTACCCATAATTCATCAGTTCAAGTTTAATATCAAACACAGTCATGGACAATTTTGTATCTCCAGTTTACCTCACCTGCACGTCTTTGGACTGTGGGAGAGAACCGGAGCTCTCGAAAGAAACCCATACAGACACGGGGAGAACATGCAAACTCCACACAGAAAGGACCCGGATTGCCCCACCTGGGGATCGAACCCAGGACCTTCTGGCTGTGAGGTGACAGTGCTACTCACTGAGCCACCGTGTCACTGAAAGCTTATTTTAGTTTTCGGGTTGAAAGATGAGGTCCTTAATACACTATTTAACATCTACTCTGCATTTAGAAGACGCTTTTATCCAAAGTGGGTTAAGGGCCTTGCTCAAGGGCCCAATAGTGCCAACCTGGCAGTAGTGGGGCTTGAACCAGCAACCTTTGGATTACTAGTCCAGTACCTTAACCACTAGGCCACAACTGTCTCTAGTCGAGGGGTTTGCAAAGTCTGGGTCGCGACCCACAAAAATGGGTCACTCCCTTGTTTAGGGTTTATGTTACATCTTGTAAACCACAGTGGGACCAGATTGTACAGAGCAAAACAGAGAGAATAAGATGCATCGTTTGTGTAAGCTGGGTCATGTAAAAAATCATGGACATAATGTGGGTCGCTTGTTTGAAAGTTTGAACATCCCTGACCTAGTCCATTACGATGAAGGGTTCGAGTTTGAGTTCAAGTCTCAGTGGTACAACTGGCACAATTGGGCGTGTTTGAGGACAGAGCGGTTAAACAGGGTTTCTCATCACTGCCGGTGCAACAGCGACTCCAGCTGTCTGGTTGAGGCGGCAGTACAAGTATTAAATGAGCATGTACGACAAAGCAATACAACGTTCCGTGAATTCACTGCTGGCTTGTGTAAAGAAGTCTGCAGCTCTCCTGAACTTCACTGCCTCTGCAAACATCTCAGATTTATTCTACACTTCTAGATTCCACCCATTTCCAAGTGCAGGGCCGATCACGCATGACGCGCTAGGCGCGCTTTGTACCGCTTCGCCCAAAAATCCACACACAGAAGCATTAAAGCACAGCGAGAGGCTCAAGGCTTTCCGCTTTCAACTCCTGAGGGTCATTATTCAACATGTCTGAAAAAGAGAGAGAGAAAGAGACAGAGAACGTCTTCTAAACTCTGCTTCACGTATCCACACTGTCTCCAGCTAATTAGAGCCTCAAAATCCTCCACTTCCCATGATTCCCTGTGGATACAGCCTGTTTGTATGCGTGTTGTTCCAGAAGGAAAAAAAGTGAAGCACTGTATGCTCAGTTTTTGATTCTCTGTTTTGTCCTTAATACACCAGAGTGAACTCAAAGCACTTAAACGACATACCCACTGACCACTTTATTAGGAACAACTTAATACTACTGGGTACCAAGCCACTTCTGCTGAAGGATTCAACAGTCAAAAGTCTTTTGAGAGTCTGGTCCTGGTTCCATCTTGTTATAATTATTTATGCTGAGAATCTCCCGTTCTAGCACATCCTATTCAGATCTGGTGACTGGGGAGGCCATTGAAGAACATCAATCTCACTGTCATGCGCATGAATAATTACAACAAGATGCATAATGTGGCCGCAAATAGTTGCAAATGGTCAGCAACAACACTCAGGATCATTAAACTCAAATGAACATCGCCAACATCTTAACATCACCACCACCGGAGCATCTAACAAAGGTGCCTAATAAAGAGCCCAAACCTATGGATCAACCTCAGGATTGTGTCTAAAGGATCTAATCAGAGGACCCATGTCTGAGGATCTCTACCAAAGGGTCTCAATCCAACGCTCCTGACCTGAGAGTCTGAATGTGAGTGTTAAAACATGGAAACCATAACACTGACGTCATAACCTACCTGGTGATTATAATTTGAGGGTTAAACCTAACCTAGAGTCACATTTTAAGAGTACATCCTGAGAGCCTAGACCGAATAAAGACAACCTGAAGTTCTTAACCTATGCTTGAAGGTCATTACGACGATCATAACCTATATTAACAACACAAGACTTATATTCAAGGGCCTAAACTTAAGAATAGGGACTTAGGATTAGCTCTAAACCCATGGTCGTATATAGTTTGTTTTGTTTATTAGGATTTTAACGTCATGTTTTACACTTTGGTTACATTCATGACAGGAACGGTAGTTACTCATTACACAAGATTCATCACTTCTTAAGGTTATATCAAACACAGTCATGGACAATTTAGTGTCTCCAATTCACCTCACTTGCACGTCTTTGGACTGTGGGAGGGAACCGGAGCTTCCGGAGGAAACCCACGCAGACACATGGAGAACATGCAAACTCCACACAGAAAGGACCCGAACTGCCCCATCTGGGGATCGAACCCAGGACCTTCTTGCTGTGAGGCCTGCCGTAGTCGTATGTAGAAGGTACAGACCTGAATGCCTTCACCAGAGGGTCCAAATGTCTACAAACGAGGTTCATGATCCAAAAATGTGAAACCAAGGAGCCAAAGTTAAAGAGCTGGGACCCGAGGGTCTCTACAGCGGGGTAAAAACTTAAAGCCATTTTTGGTTTTTCATGGGATCTGAGAATTCTTAGGGTCATTTGCTATTAAAAAACCCTAGAAGAGACTTCAAAGGATGACATGGACAGACACGCACAAACCAGATGCCATATCAGGGGAAGACGAGAGGGCAGGAGAAACAGGAAGGAAACTCTGTTTAGCTGTTTGGATGGATATAAACTCAAACCCAAACTAACAGTTAAGTAGAAACTTCCGCTAGACGAATCTGAGTGTGTTTAAGAGACGGACAGATCTTATCCTGTAGATGTCCTGTGTGGTAATGAATACCGACCGTGCAGTGGTCGTGTTGCTGTAGTAACGTTGGTACGTCTCCTCCGATGGGCATCTGTTTGCTCAGATCGTCGTCTTTCTGGCAGATCCACCTCCAAAGCTCCTCCAGAATGGACAGCAGCCTGGACCATCGCTCTGCACTGGCCTCCAGATGAGCCCTGTGTGTAAACACACACACACACACACATAAACACACACTTCCTAAAACAGACTTCCTAATCCAGGATCCAGACCGCAAAGGATGTCTTTCTTCAGAAACTGATAGAAATACCAACAAAGCCCTGTACGTTTTCTAACAGATCCAACAAGGGTGATTGATTAGTAGAAAATTAAGGAAGCACCTGTACTGTTGCCAACATACACCAATCAGCCATAACATTAAAACCACTTGCTTAATTTCGTGTACACCCACCCCCCTTAATTCTGAAAAAAACCCCAGCTTGACCCATCACTAGCTGATCACCTCTGAGATCCTGAGCTCTTGAGTTCGAACCTCAGCTGTACCATCGACCTAGCCTGGCACCCAACAGGCCCAATCTGCCACACTTAAGAGAGTAATGGCAACAGGGTTCCTCACTGCTGCTGCAACAGCGACCTCTGCTGGCTGGTCGAGGCGCCTGCACCAGAGATGATGACTCCCAGACAGCACTGCGTGACTCGGTACCCAGATAAAGAGAAGCAGACGGAGACTGATAACATAACGTAGGGGGCGCTAGATTGCCTGCGGCTCCTCTCAGTCGGAGCAGTCAGGGGATTGGAAATAACAGACAAAATCACAATTGAGACCCTATGGTCACATATGGGAATGTTATATTTTGGGTCTGTTATGCCATATTTGTCGTTTTGCTTAACTTAGACCTGTTGTCCTCATTAGGAGACAATGAACTAAACAATGAACTAAAGCAATAAAAACAAGATAAAAATTGCACAAAAAAATCAAAGCTTGGGTTCAGATATGTATTTTCCACCCACCGTACATCGTTTGTTCTTTGTAATAACGTAGATCTGAACATTATAAACATCGTGGCACAATGAGATGAAGGTGTAATGATTTGGAACTTGCCGGTAAAGTGAACCGACACTCTGAACCTCTTGAAATTTTAATTAAACCCCCCAAGAATTAAACGCACACAGAAGCATTTGCCAATCAGAAGATCCGGTAATGAACAGACACCCTTCTTTCCGGCGTGTTTGTGTTGATCTGGCGGTAATGGAAGTGAACAATAGTGCCATGTCAGCAGCTCAGTAATTACACGTGTTCACTAATTAATTCCTAATTAGAGTCAAATAATAAAACGGCAGCCATCGCTCTTTAACGAACATCTCACTGTTCTCCCTCTCTCCATCACATTAATGCATCTCTCTCACGTTCTCCTCCCCTAAATCACTCTCCTCACCCCCCGCGGAGGCAGACAAACTTCTATATACACCGTTCTGCCTACGCTCGTCTGTCTTTATCTTTGAGCTGACAGTGTGCACACATACACTGTCTGGACAAAAGTATTGGGACACCCAGTCTAACTATTGAATTCTGTTTAATACTGAATATACTGTATATACTGAAGCGCTGAAATGTGAACCGTCGCCCCGGTCTGAGATTGCGAGCACTCTGAAGCAGGTTTTTGTATTTGGCTGCATTCATCTATGCCTCAATTCTTACCAGTCGACCCCCCGCCCCACTACGGTGGCAGACGAACTTTTGTAAACACCGTTCCTGCCTACGCTCATCTGTCTTTTTCTTGGAAGATTTCTCTTTATCAGGGCCGAGGGGCCGACAGTGTGCACTTCAGTTCAGCCACAGCAGATGCTAACAGATGGGATAAATAAATCATAATATATATATATATATATATATATATATATATATATATATACTGACACATTTCTATCAGAACCAGCATTAACTTCTTCAGCAATTTGACCTACAGTAGCTCGTCTGTTGGATCAGACCACACGGGCCAGCCTTCGCCCCCCACGTGCATCAATGAGCCTTGGCCGCCCATGACCCTGTCACCGGTTTATCACTGTTCCTTCCTTGGACCACATGTGATAGATACTGACCACTGCAGACCGGGAACACCCCACAAGAGCTGCAGTTTTGGAGATGCTCTGACCCAGTCGTCTAGCCATCACCATTTGGCCCTCGTCAAACTCGCTCAGATCCTCGCGTGTCCATTTTCCCTGCTTCTAACATCAACTTTGAGGATAAAATGTTCGCTTGCTACCTCCTCTTAACCACTAACAGGTGCTGTGATGAAGAGATAATCATATATATATATATATATATATACACTGTTGGGCCCTTGAGCAAAGCCCTTAACCCTCGCTGCTCCAGGAGCCGAGATATAATGGTTGGACCTGCACTCTGACCCCAGGAGAATGCAGAAAAGTAATTTCACTGTATGTAATTTCTCTTCATGTGTATCTGTATATATCACAAAAGATGTTCTGTTCTAAATCCACAATACACCAAGGTGTCATGGTCTGAATACTTTCTGATTCCAGCGTATCGACCAGTATCCAGTCCCAGTGTCCTGCGTGTGTTTTGTTTGCAGTGCTGACCGTATGTTGGCAGATTTGGCCTTCAGCTCGTTCCATCGGTGGTTCATGTCGTCCAGCCTCTGCTGCAGGAAGACGGCCTCCTCCGAACTGCCCAGAGCCTTCACCATCCTGAGCTTGTTCCCATCCACACTCTTAAACACGTCGTTATGAGCGTCGATCTCCGCCTGGATATCCTGCAAACACAAAAACACAAGCCAGGTCAAATCGAATCCAGATAAATGAACAGGACAGGGACGGACACGCTTGGACAGGGTGCAGGTCTATCACAGGGGACACGAACCCACCCAAACACAGTTCACCTACTGCCTTTAAATGGAGGTGTGGAGTAGGGCAGCTGTAGCCTAGTGGTTAGGGTACTGGACTAGTAATCAAAAGGAGGCTGGTTCAAGCCCCACTACTGCCAGGCCGCCACTTTAATCCTCAATTGCTTAGACTGTATACTGTCACATTACCGTACGTCACTTTGGATAAAAGTGTCTGCTAAATGCTGAAAATGTAAATGTAAACGAATTACAGTGAAGTAACCAGAGGAAAGCCATGCATACACCATGAGAACATGCCAAACTCTTCACATATAGGAACCTATATAGTAAGGTGGGAATTATGCTATTAATCTGCAAAGATATTTATAATTTAGGGTGCATCAAGTTGTGTGTACACACACACACACACACACAGATAAGAGATGAAAAGAATGAGCATGGGCTGCAGGAGCTGGAGCACCGACTTCATTACAGACCAATCATGGGTTGATATCGCGTAACATCAAAGGCGAAGGGAGAGGCAACAGGAAGTAATCTGAGTGAAAATCTCTCTCACACACACACACACACACACACACACACACACACACACACACACACACACACACACACACACACACACACACACACACACACTCAACCACTTTTTTATTACTACATACTACATACTGTATATATACCATATGCCCAAAAGTGTTTGGACACCCCTCTTTTTTAATTCAGGTGTTTAAGCCACAACCAGTGAAAACAGAATCATCTGTGTTCCAGTAACTTTAAATTAATAGTAATATATCTGACCATAAGGACAATTTTTGGGACATTTAAGATTTTCTTCCTGACCTGGGCAGAGACGACTGCGCCATGTACGTTTTTAGGTACTAGGTGCACTCTAACTAGCCCTATTTATATGGACAATGTGTTTTAGTCAACCATAAATACTAAAAAGTCATTTAGACGTCATGCTAATTAGGAGGCCATGAATTAAAACAGATGCTGT
This sequence comes from Trichomycterus rosablanca, assembly GCF_030014385.1. Taxonomy (NCBI): domain Eukaryota; kingdom Metazoa; phylum Chordata; class Actinopteri; order Siluriformes; family Trichomycteridae; genus Trichomycterus; species Trichomycterus rosablanca. Next base: position 24,983,386 of record NC_086006.1, on the reverse strand, counting down.
TTGGTTATAGATAGAGAGAGATAGATAGAGGGATGGATGGATGGATGGATGACTTACTTTATTAATCCCATAGGGAAAGTCAGTTATTACAGCAGCTCCAGGTACATTAAAGCAAAAAGTATTAAAGTACAAAGTATTAAGTACACAAGTAATGTTGTACACACTATGTAATTAAATAAATAGAATAAAAATGTAGTATATCATATGAAAAACCTTAAGAAGTATCCTAGCATTCAATATTTTAGATGAGATATGTAATATGTGATATACTAAACTATTGTAAGTGTTAAATAATAACAGATGTGTAGTATAGTCTTCATAAGTGCTAGAACATGCTCCATGAGTTGTGGGTTTTGTGGAAATACAAAATATTACGGACATAAATGTGAAGTAACTCACAATTAAATAAATAAAAGAATGCCAAAAATGACAAATAGTGATTTATTTAGTCAGTTAAGAGTGGATGTAAAGTACAGCTGTATATACGCACACCATAAATTCATTATTCACGATATCGCACGTGTTCCAAATTGACATTTTATCAGTCAGCCTGATGCTGGCGCTCTGTTAGAGACAATAACCTGGTGCACCTCAAAGCCCAATTTCCTCAAGTTTTACACACACACACACACACACACACACACACACACACACACACACACACACACACACACACACACACACACAGTACACACACATACACACACAGTACACACACACGCACACAATACACCATCATTTAATTTAATCCCACCAGATTCTTGTAACAGAACAAAAACCCTCGACAAGCTTCACGTTGGTCCATTTCTGTCGCTTCAAACGCCCACAAAATGCCAGAAAAAATGTGCATGTACTTTAAATGTTAATGCGCGCTTATACCGCCCACGCTACACGACGGAGCCGAGGCTCGGAGGCTCGCTTTCACTCCGCAGCTCTGACGCTCTGAGTGCTGAACTAATGGAATCTGTCCCGCTAATCAATAGGCAGAGATTGCCTCGGCCTGGACACGGGTGCATAAACACACCCACACAAAGGCCAGCTTTTCGTCGGGTTCGCCGGGTCTAGAAAGTCCAGACGCCAGACTGAACCCACCGTTCCCCTCGGTGTCGTCGTGATACGAGTGTGTTACAGGGCTGCGCTCGTCAGGCTGCCCGGCGGCGTATATTCCCAGAGCTACGTTTAGCGGCGGGCGGACAGGAAGCACTGTTTCTGCTCGCTGTTTCAAAGGCTCATGAAGAAACGCTTTACTGTGACTGAGCGGGAATCAGATGCCGTCAGGGTGCATTCACATGAAAAGCGGCTAAACTGCTGTTGCTGCGCTGCTGTGCCATTGTGTCCTATGCAGTGTGGTGCGCTTTTGTCCTCCAATGAGATGAACTGTTTGATATGATCCAGTAAAAGCGACTCAGGTTGTACAAACAACGCTTAACATGAACAATAAAGCTTAACGTGACTATTATTTATTGTATTAAAAAAACAAGCGAGCAATTTCATTAGTGGAGAAAACTTATGATCAGTAATAATTAAGAGAAGTGCTCCTGTCTCCTTTAAAAAAAAAAATTTGTTTATGAATTTTCTCCCGACTTTAGCGCGTCCAATTGTCCGATTGAGTCATGCTTCATCTCTACCCATGTCAATCCCCGCTCTGATTGAGGAGAACGAAGCTAACCCACGCCCCCTCCGACACGTGGGCAGCAGCCGTATGCATTTTGTCACCTACACTTGACGAGTGCTGACAGCACCCTGACAGCACTTTTCTCATCTCTGTGCAGGCGCCATCAATCAGCCAGCAGAGGTAATTGCACCAGTCATGAGAGAGACCCTATCCCACCCCTATCTGGCCACCTGAGTGGCCTGTCTCGTTCTTTTAATGCATTAAACCACGTTAAGCTTTGCTTTTTTTTTTTTTTTTTTTTTTTTTTTTTTTTTACAACAAACGTTTTTTTTTTTTTTTTTTACGACAAACAACAGAAAAGCTGATTCTGATTCTCGCAATTTCTCAGCACCCTGAGCTGTAACACAAGTTTAAAAGTGAAACAGTGAGGAAAATCCAGATAAATACAGATACATGTGGAGCTTTCAGACTGGATCTGATGGTTATTCCACACAAATGCAGATTCATCTCATATTCGCACTTTGATAACGTTTTACTGCACCTTTCTAACAGAGCACTGAGCAAAGCAGTGATTTGGGCCGAGTCTTGCAGTTTTGCCGTTTCCAGATGCCTGACCTTCTAAACTAGACAACACAGCTTTAAATACATGAATGAATTAAAGAAACGCCCATCAGTCAACAAGTCCACTTGAGATATTGATGGACTCTCGCGAGTTAATCATTCTATCGGTAAAGGTGCACCAGCAAACTTATAACAGAGCAAGTGAAAGTACTATTTTTCCTACACAATGACCTTTTGCTAAGCCCATATCGACCTCATCATCAGATAAAATGCTTTCAGGTCTCGACCGTGTGAAAAGCTTGTACTATATATAATAAATGGTGCAGTGTGAGTGTATTTTGAAGCAAAGTCGATAATCTAAGAACCCGAGAGCCAAAACAACACAAGTACCTCCTCAAACTTGTTCAGCAGCTCGTGAAGACTGAAGTTTAGGCCGATCATCGTGTCCTCCTTCTTTCCTTTCTCTTCTTTCCCCTCTTTACTAAAGTGATTGGTGGGTCGATTGTCCTAACGTCCGGTTAGGGTTTCCTATCTTGATAACGTAACCAGCTCGAGGAGTAAAACTCGACGGTGCTAAGACAGACCTCTCGCACCTTGAAGGTTTAAAATCAAAGATCCTGACCATCTTTTCCCATGTATGTTAGCTTGCATTGGTCATCTGTACCAGAGTATGTGAGGCTAATCAGAAGTAAAAGCACCATAGTCGTGACCACCTATATCGCACCTTAATATATATATATATGAAATAATCCAGAAACACGTAAGGTAAACAATTCTGAGGGAGAAAAAAAGACAGGCAGAATAAAGCTTCCAAGAACTGAGACAGAAGATCCAAACTTTGGGTTGTGTTCCAAAAAAGAAAAGCCTGGGTAAGAAGATCCAAGAGCCTAAGGCAGAGGGATCTCAATACCATGGACAGAGATCAAGCTTGGGGTATAAAATCCTGAAACAAATCTGGGTTTAAATAAAGGTTTGAAGTGTTGATTCCAAACATCTGTGGCAGAAGAGAAAATCCAGCAACCTGATGTTTGGAGACCCTAAATCCTACTGAAAATATCCCAATGTCAAAAAACTGAGAGTAGAAAATGATGTGCAACAACAAATCCTGAGCTTCGGGATAGAACCGCTGCCACCATGGAGGTAGACGAGTCCTGAATTCACTCCATATTGACTGTTATTCCATGCAAATGTTAAAAGTTCAAGGTGTCCAAGCCCGTCATGACTCTGATCTCCTTAAACTTAAGCCATCACACAGAACGATCCCTGTTCCTGGTCTCCAGCACCCCTGTGGCAGAAGTTAAGGCTCAGTTAAGCCAGTGAAAGGTTCTCTTTGTGGAACACCACAGGGACCAAGGGGTTCTTGCTTCCCTCCTTTACACTGCAGATTCGACACATTAAAGTTTCAGCACAGGGACAGAAAAGATTGTCAAAAAGCCACTGGGAGGAAACCAGCGACAGTTGTGGTTGTGGTATCTTCCAGCCAACATCTGGAGGTCCTGGTTATCTCCTTTGGTCAGGTTTGGACTTCCAGAGGTGGCCAGATCAAAGCAATCTCAGCATCTCAAGGTTTTCCAAATGTCCAAATTTGTTCCTGTGAAGCACCTTCAGTATCGACCCTATCACTTTTTCTTAAATATATCCTCCCATTGGAGAATTTGGCCTCCTTTAGCTGTTAAGTCACCACATTGCGCTCTCCGTAGACTCCGTCACTTGTGCTTCGTCCCAACTTCATCTTCTGGCTACCAGACCCCAACTAACCCCCCATTCTCTCCCTCTCTCTCGCTCTCTCAACCAGATGTTTATTGTTTTAATCGGTGTTCGCCTCGTCCACCCATGTTACTCCACTCCGCCTCTTCCCTCGTTCCTGCCCTACACCCTGCTCTTCTCTCCGAACTAGCCAAATACACCCACTTCCTGAAGGGCACCGGTCTTGTGCAGAGAGAAACAAAACGGAAAGGGGCACAGAATGACCAAAACAATTCCAAAAAAGTATCACAGTAAGTTATCATCATGATTTTACTGAGTTTCCAGACGGACGAGAGAGACAGTCAGGACGACCGGTGTTGGACTACCTCGCGTCCGAAAGCTTGAAGTCAAACGGGCAGAAAGTCCCGGTTGCTGATAAAAGCTCAATTGTTGGCACACGTCTGGGACCAATTTACTCCAGATGTTTCCTAATCTCAAGCACTCAAACGACTGATTTCAGATCAGCTCCGAAACGGCATAACACGTCTGTATTTATTTCTTTTTTACTCCATTTCCAACTGCCTCCCTGCCCCATTCAGGTCAGAATACGTCGGAGAGCAGAGCTGCTTTTGCTTTTTAGGGCCAGATTGGCGGTGAGAGTGTTCACTACGCTTTTCTTTTGATTTCCCTGGCACAGGTAGGTGCTCGCGCTTCGGCTGTCCACTCAAATAAAGTCAGCGTGTCAGGAGCCATGTGGTCTGGTCGTTGGGATTTTAGATAGATGACAGGAAAGAAAATCGATCTGATTGGTCGCAGAATATTCATAGCACCAGTCTTTGAAGTGGCTTTAGCTCATTAAAATAAATACATATTTAATTTCGAGCGTAGTGTTCGGATTTCAGGCGTGGACGTGTTTGTGTGTGGAATGTGTTACGCTTGTAGATGACGAATGTAGATGACGTAGAGGTGTGGAAAGGTCGGAGAGCGTGATTAAACACCGGTAGCCCTTTATGTCTCTCAGCTTGTGTATGATGAGAAATGATTGAGACCTAGATGAGAAACACAGACCTGGATGAGATGTACAGAAGCACCAGCTCAGATGTGCAGTGGATAAATTCGTCTTCCTGACCTACTTAAGTGTGACATGTAGGATTGATTTTGATGTTGGACTACAAAGGATTCTTCACCTGTATCAGACAGCTACTGAACACACACACACACACACACACACACACACTTCGAGCTCATCGCTGAGTCTATGAACACACACCCTAATAATCTGATCAGAATCAGGGATCAACGGTAATCTGATTATTGATGATCATGTAGACAGCATGCTGACGGCTATGTAGTGTGCACTGGGCTTTAGTACCGGACTCGGGTTTATCTGGGCCACTTCATTTACATTTGACATTTAGCAGACGCCTTTATCCAAAGTGACTTACATTACAATTACAGTATACAGTCTGAGCAATTAAGGGTTAAGGGTGTGGCACAAGGGCCCAACAGCAGCAACCTGGCAGTGGTGGGGATTAAACCAGTGACCTTCTGATTACTAGTCCAGTCACTAGGCTACAACTTGCCTTGGCAAACAGCTTAGCCATTTGGTCATGCACTGGTCAGTAGGGTTGTTACCTGTCCAGGTTTTTCCGGGATTGCTTTTCTTTTTAATATTCAGTCCCCGAAAATTGATTCTCTTTCCTGGGACACTAAATGTCCCGGTTTTTAATGGGCTAGAGTTTCTGTTCCATCCCGTTGTTGCTTTCCATGTCCAAAACCCCCCCCCCCCCCCCCCCCCCCGCCCCCATCAGGCAATCTGCTGTCCGAGGGTCCATGTGATGTGACGAGTTAACCGATACCTAATTGCACTGTATCTATTATAAGCGAGACGGAGGACGAGGATGAGACTGTGGGTCTGTCCGAAGACCTGGTGATCCCCCTACATAGACGCATTTTACGTCATCCTACTCTCCTGAGAAGAGGGCGTGTCTAAATTCTTAGATTCCTTAAAATGCTCCTACTGAGGCACCTTATTTCTAAGTGATAATCTTACTGAATAATGAGGGAGTGTTTGATGTTTCCTTAGCGCTGAAGGCAATCCCAGCATTCAGTGCGGCACAACTCACAAAAAATGACAAACATGATGGACGAATGTGGAGCAACTAACGGAGTTCTTTTCAAATGTAAATAAATTCGTATTGATTTTAATTTATATAAAGGTAGAATTATACAAGTGTTGTTTATTTATAAATTCGGGCTCGTCAGGGACAGTTTAAGGGTTAAGAATGGCCTAAGGCTAACTGTGCAAACCACAGTGACGTACTTCTTGTAATCACCAAGCTGCCCAGTTAGGCAATAGGAAGCAAAGCAGCTCACAAGGTTTTCAGACACCCCCTGTGTCTCCTGAATCTGGCAGGCCAGTCAATGTATGTTCTGATGGGTCCAATTCTGGCCACACAAAATTGATTCCATATGACAGTGTCCCAGACAAAGGTGGCAACCCTATTGGTCAGTGCGCTCTCAGTGCAGGTCCCAAGCCCATATAAAATAGGAAGGGTTGCATCAGGAAGGGCATCCAGAGTGAAACTGTGCCAAGTCTGGTCTGCAATCCAGAATAATCTGCTGTGGCAACCCCTTACAAAAAAAAAAAAAAAAAAAAAAATCACCAGCAGTGTCGGATGATGAATGTGATTCGCCTTGCCCCCGTCACCACCGTTCACTCACTTCATCATGCACTGTCTAGTCTCCCTTCCACCTGGCACACGGGGGTGAGCTGAAGGTCAGTGATGCTGTGCCATCCTCTGTTTTTCCATCACGCCCAAATTATCATCGTTCTGCCATCACCAATATGAGCTTCTCTCTAATTCCGGCTACCGGGCAGGCAGCCCCCCCACCCTAGAGGGGTCACTCTCTGCGTGTAGGGTCACGACTTTCCAATCTGCCCTGATGTTCCACCACCCTGCTGTGTGTGTGTATACATGCTAATGTGCTTATCTGTATCAGCCTGACTCAGGTCTCGGTGCATCAACAAGGTAAAAAAATAGCAAAACACGCGATGAGGCACCGAGCCAGAGAGAAAAACGAAAAGAAACCAAACACACGCTGACCTGCAGGGTTCACCACCGAGACGAGGGGATCTAATGGGCTCCGACAGCCCAAACTCACACACTTGAGTGTCACCTCAGTAAAGAGAAAAGCATGAAGAGGGAAAAGAGAGAGAGAGAGAGAGAGAGAAGAGGAACTCAGCAACCATTCAAATCAATCAGCTCCACATCAGGGCTGCAGTCAGGGCCGACAGACCGGTCCAAACCCATGAGGAGTCAAGATTAAGTCTAAAGAGGGTCGAGCTCAGGACCAGTTTAGTTACAGTCCAGCCAGCCTGACAATTTATAACGGCTGATTCTAGATGGTCTGCACTTTAACTAAAGTCAAGACCACCTTTGTCAGGTACAAGGTGGATTCAAGAAAAGAGTGGGTCAAATTCGAGTTTAAGGGGATTCGAACAAATCGAGATCAGTCTAAGGAGGGTCAAATCCAAAACCATTAACTATTCGATAACCTGCTAGTTTTACAAGATTAGCAGTTGTTAGATATTCCAGTGCTTGGAGTGCAGCTTCCAAGACAAATCTAAGACCATCTATAGTGGTAGCCCAGTTGGTAAAGCTTCGGTCTATCAATCAAAAGGTTGAAAGTTTGAATCCCAGCTCTACCATGCAGTCACTGTTGCCTTGAGCAAGGCTCTTAACCCTCTCGGTTCCATGGGGCTGTACAATGGCTGACCCTGCGCTGGTCTGGGATATGCGGAAATAAAAGAACGCCATTGTTCTATCTACAGCTAAGACCTAGCTCCTAGATCCCAGCTCCGATGTGCTAGCGTGTGCTTTACCGCTGCGCCATCCGAGCGGCCCAATGAAGAGTTTCTTAGTGTAAAGTTTTGTTTAACAATTCAAAATAATTCAGGATGACTAATCTGAAACAAGATGCAATACATCACCTTGGTGAACACAGGAAGGCGTCTGTACGGCCGTTTAGGTTGAAAAATGAGGACACGAGCAGTAATTGACATTCCTTCCTACCAAAGACCTAGCAGACCCAGCACCCACACAAACACACCGGCCTGTGGGTAAAACAGCATGATGCGATAACGGCAGCGGACGTCGTTGACCGTAATTCTCTACCTACAGGCCGGAACCATCGTCACTATCTCGCACATGCACACATCACAACGTTCAGTGTGCAAAATTTAAAATGGATCAGATAGTCACATATCAGAGTTGTTGTTGTCGGCTCCACGCAACACGACACAAAAATCTAGTTTGTTTAGAGACTGAGGAAGAGGAGGGGGCTGGATGTAACTAAAAAGAGGAGCTGAGTGAGACTGACCATACTGATTTCATTAAAGTGGATGGAAGTGTCACTAAAACAAGCCAAAACATTAGGACCACCCCTCAAAACCCCTTTTTTTTGGCATATTCTCCCTTTTTCTCCTGATTTTTAGCATAGCCAATTGGTATTCTGATTGCATTCGAGGAGGGTACATTTGCCTGCCCCTGACCCCTCTGACGGGTGTGAAGTCCCTCACCCCCTTCTTATTCACCCATACTTTAGTGGATTCGCATATATATAGCAGAGGCACCTTTATCCAAAGTGACTTACAGTAGTGTGACAGTATACAGTCTAAGCAATTGAGGTTTAAGGGTCTTGCTCAAGGGCCCAACAGTGGCAACCTGGCAGTGGTGGGGCTCAAACCAGCAACCTTCTGATTACTAGTCCTGTACCTTACCCACTAGGCTACAACTGCGCACAGAGAGACACACCGACCCCCACGATCCTCCACTTCTGTACAGGCACCTCGGGTACTAACCAGGGTCCTTACACAGCGTTTGAAGACCACGTACACTTATCAGTCTGATCTTTTCCCACCCAGCAGACTGGAGGCCAATAATGTCTGCAGCAGGCACTGCCCACTAGAGTGCGGCCAGAGCTGAGATTCGAACACGGGAGCTAAGAATCCCAGTGCTGGTGCACTAGCAGAATATCCCGCCGCGCCACATGTGCATGGCAACGCCGATTCCGTAACAGCGGTAAAAGAACCGAATAAGGGAAAGTTTTCTGACAGATTTTGCAAAACTTTGCTGAATGTTTAAAACGAGTCGAGACGCCACACACACACACACACACGCCGACGGACTCGCACAAACACACAGATTAGAATGTCAGACAGAATGGCAGCCTTTTATTTCACAGCCGTTTTGTACTTTCACATATCAGTCAGTAAATAAGTACTGGCGGGACCTGACGTCTTTGTTTGGGCTCGACGTATTTCGGCTACACATCCTGAGGCGTTAGTGAGTGTGTGTGTGTGTGTGTGTGTGTGTGTGCGTGTGTGTGAGAGAGAGAGAGAGAGCGAGAGAGAGAGAGAGAGAGAGAGAGAGAGAGAGAGAGAGGAAGGGAAGCAGATACGTCTGACAGCCAATTTTAGTATATAAAAGCCTGATATAGCGAGGATGGAATTGCATCAGGATTGGACCGGCAGCCGTGGCAGGTGAAACGGGAATTGCTCAAGCATCCAGGAAATGAATGCGCAAGTGTGAAAAAAGAGACGGGCATCATGGGTAAATGTGCAACAGCAGTGAAACCCTATTACATTAATAAGGAAGCACCAGTCATATCTGATTCATGATATTCCGTCCATTACTGCAGTTAGACCTAATAGCTCAGCGAGAGAGCGAGAGAGCCAGGAGCAGCCGTCGCCCTGCGGCTAGTGAGGACACCGAGCGTTTCATCCTCAAAATATCACTTCAGCTTTCTAATGAACGCACCGTTCGGCCAAAAGTATTTGGACACCTGACTGTGAGCTTGTTAGACACCACAATTGAAAAACAAATGGTATTAAAACATAGTGACCTCTCTGTGACCTGTTCAGCTCTCACAAGGGCCTCTCACAAGACTTTGAAGTGTGTCTGTGGGAATTTGTGCCCAGTCAGTCAAAAGATGACAGCATTTGTGTGTCTGGGAACTCAAATCCTGATGTTTTCTTCATGTCTTCATGTCTTTATAGATCTCGCTTTGTGCACAAGGGAACAGTCATGCTGGAACAACAAAGGACCTTCCCTAAACTCTTACTCCAAAGCTGGTAGTAACATCAGTGCCCAGCCATACACATGCTCCTTCAACTGAATGGGCACAAATTCCCACAGACACACTTCAAAGTCTTGTGAGAAGCCCTTGTCCTAGATGAAAGGATTACTCAATTTTAATCCCATTACGTTTTGATTTGAGACACTGAGTGATGTGGGGATTAAGTGCACTTGGTGAAGACATGAAAGGGAATTTTTAATTACGCTAATTGGGTGAAGAAGCTGAAGAGTGAGGACGAGACTGAGTAAGGACACAATGAACAAACGACAGCGGCTCTGATACGTTTCACTCTCCGTCTATATGTGGGTGGGTACAGGACAAGTGGTCCAGCAACAAAACGAAAAGCAGGTGAGCTGATGCACCGACTCCACATGAGTGCTTTTACTTAAACTGCTCAAAAAAACATCTCCAGTGGTTCCATCTCTGACCACCAAGTCCATGAATCTTTAATAAACTGTTCCTAGATCCCCTTCCAACTCCAAACCTAATTAAGCCAAGACTGCCCACTGCTCATTAATATTCATCAGCCTTCCCCAACCATCATCAATATTCATCATCAAATGAACTTAGTCGTGGGGCGGTCTGACGCAACGGTAGCACACATGACTGTTTTTAAAGACAGAACCCGCTGAGGTAAGAGCATGCAATGCAAACGAAATGAGCCTGCGATACGGCCCTGAGGTACTCCACAGGATTTTAGTTAATCTGACAGAACTATTATTAGGGGCAGACTTGTGATCGAAAGGTCGCTGGTTCAAGCCCCACCACTGTAAGGTTGCCCTGTTGGGCCCTTAAGCATCAGTTGCTTAAACGATACCCTGTCACAGCTTTGGATATCCAAGTCGCTTTGGATAAAAGCGTCTGCTACATGCCAAAAAAATTTATTATTGTTATATTATTATTATTTTATTATTATTATTATATTACTATTATTTTTATTTATTATTTTATTTATTATTTTATTTATTATTCTTATTCTTATTCTTATTATTATTATTATTATGAGGTGCCTCTCCAATGCAGCCTGTTTGTGCTGAGACTGCCCACTAGATCTTAATTATCTGGAATTTCAAAATACAGGCCCGAAAGACACCCGTACAATACAATGAAAAAGAATATAGGGCTTAACATAGACCCTTGAGGTACCCCGCATCTAAAAGATAATAAAAGCTGAAAAACATTTACCCGCATGAATGACAAGAATTCCAGTGATATGTTTAACAGGATAAGAGAAGTATTTTCAATAAAAACTTAATAAAATACATTTTTTAAAAAGTTTTAGTCCTTGCTAAAGTGTTATCAACCAGAGAAGAGAGTGTTACAATCACAGCCACACTTTCAGCATCATTTCTCGTCAGCTGCCGCCCACCAGTGATCTAAAATCCATTTGCTGTTCCACAACAGCACTCAGGAAGCCTGTAAACCTGAGCTGAGGTATCGCACCCCGCTGTATTTGTGCATAATGCATCTTTAATATGTTCCACTACATTATTCTTTTTAGTGTTTGTGTCCAGGACTCTGTACTCGAGCAGATAAGACTTCCCTCTTCTCCAGCAGCATCATCTCCTCAAGCATTCTGAACAATCCCTGAGTATCTGTGAAAGACCAGCTTCAGTGTTTATTAATCCAAAAACGTCCTTGAAAACCAGGTAATTCGAATCAACGATTCTGTTAGAGCTCCTCCAACCTGTGACCCACTTCAGCCCGACCAAAACTGCCCACCTGACATCAATATTCATAAATAGAGACCAGGTGTCCATCAATATTCATTAGGTAACTCACAAAAGTTCCAAAATACACCTGCGTACATGAGCCTTAAGTACTTATTAGACTTTCAACTTTCAAAAGAATTACCCAAGAGAAGCCTGCATGATGAAAACGAAACCCAAGATGAAACCCTGAGGTACCCCACAGTTAGAAAGATATGAAATACTACCTGTTATTTAGTATAAGGTGCAAACTGTTCACTAGCAAGTAACATTTATATAGAGCAGAGATGGGGACCCGAGTCGCACGTAAGTCGCACACACAGACTCGGACTTGTAGACAACAAAAGTCAGCATGTGTTAACATTAGTTACGTGTGCCAATTATAACTACATGAAATGTTAACCCGCAACGCACGCAATAGGTAAATGTTCCAGCCAGCTTCCAGCATAGTGATGAAGCATCGCTCCCTTTGGATTGGAATGTCACTTAAAATGGTGGAACACCCTACGTAGTGCACTTCACAGGAACAACTGGGGTGAATGGAAAACTCCTACAGAATCGCCGCTAATGGTTGAAAGAGCGCTTTCTGAACCAACCAGACCTTCTGATTGTAACTGTTAGTAAGAAATGCTGTTATTTGCATTTATTCAGTTTGCGTCACACAGATGACGTGTTAATGAAACGCTTGATCGGCTTTCTAATGAGTTGTTTTACTTCACAACCGGGAAAAGTTTGGAGGTTTTTAATTATAAGCACATTTACAAAATAACGGATTTTATTCCTAATGGTACAACACACAGTTATAAATTTAATAGCATCTGGAAGAACAGAAGCTAAGGTAAGCAGCGGTTATGATTGTTTTGCTGCGTTTTGGATTTTGGCCGCTGTGCCGTGATTTATCGTGCTTTTGTTTTGGAGTGAAAACAAAACGTATCAGTTTAAGCTTTTAACTGGAAACTTCTTGCTACTGAAATTACGTTCATTTGCACAATGACAAAGAAAGTAAAGTACAGTCGCTAATCTGTTGTTGTTTTTTATCTAAACTTACAGATTATTTGTTTATTTCTACACTACATTTCCAATATATGTTTTGTGTTTACTATATTGACGCGGACTATATTACTATATTTCTAACTGCCTAAAGACTCGTGACTTGACTCGGACTGTTTTAGAAATCATTAGGTGATCCATTTTATTAAAAGCAAAAACCTTTAATATTTATTTAGACCAAGCGCATAATCATGGCCATGGATTTGAAACAAGACGTCCAGCACAGTCGAGTGATTAAATACTTTTGGCTTTATTGTGTTAAAGTGGAAATGCGATTGAAGAGCAGACAGTACGCCTCAGCTAGACAATGACTAGACGAATCCAGACGTCTATAGATCTCTGCGTTTTTTGGATGATCAATATTAATCTTACTGCATGCCAGTAAGTGTCGAGTCTTCCATTAGCATTAGCAGGAGCTTTGAAGGAAGGCCAGACTAAGCAGGGGAGTAAAAGGTGACCCGCGGTCGACTTGCTGGAATACAAAACGTCCTCGTCACCTTTTACTCCCCTGCTTAGTCTGGCCTTCCTTCAAGGCGCAGCTCTTTGTGGGCGATCCTGGAAGATCCCAAATCGGATCGCAGCTTGGAAAGAAGACTCCCCCCTCCGATCGCCTGTATTCATCTTTCTCGCCTTTATCCCCTCCTGATTTCTCACCATCTGCTCCATTAGCGGGAGCGAACGGAGTAAAAGCACTTAGCACCGAACGGCTTCTACTTCTGAACGAGCCGGACATAAATCTCTCTCTCAGACACACTCAGAACGGAGCTCTTAACGCGACTGTGGTTTTACTCTGGTGTGTAATGCTCTTGACTTTTTGTGACTTCAGAGCCGGCACCTTCGGGAGCTTGGGAGATTTGCCATTTCACGGCTCGCATTTACCACGGCTGCACCGTGTTTACCCGAAGCGGAATTCAGTCAGTGCCGGGTAAGGCAGTTTACAGATTTGTGAAGCGGGCAAAGCTGATGGGTGGCACAGAAATGTCACAAATGGGGATGTGGACTCAAATTTGGTCACACAAGCCAGACAAAAAGCCACAGCTGGCCCTGGAGCCCAGGACCCTGAAGCCCAGGACCCTAAAGCTCAGGACCCTGGAGCCCAGGACCATTAAGCCCAAGACCCTGGAGCCCAGGACCCTAAAGCCAAGGACCCTGGAGCCCAGGACCATTAAGCCCAAGACCCTGGAGCCCAGGACCTTGGAGCCCGGGACCCTGGAGCCAGGACCATATTCTGACTAATCATGTAATCTATACCAACACCTACTGTACGGATCTCACAGGTGATTCGTACCCAACAACCTGTATCCGATCAGTCAAAAACGCCTCTTTTAGGACGACCCGCTCAGTAATTCTGCACCGATATTCCACTCTAATGAAATGCTTGTGGATACGATTTCATCACCAAACATTATTAAAGTGACGTGCCGTAACTGTCCGCTTGTAAGGTCAGACACTGACGAACACAGGGACAAAAATAAATATTCACCCTAATAAATGTCACTGTGTTAACAATATAAATTAAATATCATTTAACGAGTACTGGGGCCATGTAGAAATTACTTCAAATGTCAAAGCCGGACAGTTTTAACCTTTGTGCGGTAATGAAATGAGGAACATGGTATCATGGCTGTAGGGGACGAGAGGAGAGGATGAACAGAAGAAATAATGTGGTTGTGTTTATACTAGGGCTGCCATTAATCACGTTCATTAACACATGAAAATTTAAATCGCATTTAAAAAAATTAATTGAGAATAAAATTTTTAATCAAACGATTTTTATTGGGCTGTTTGTGCCACTTTAAACATGCGTCACTGTGGTCATTTGCGCTGCTTTAACACAGCAACATTGTGTTTATACAGTATAATGATAACACCGGTCTTTTTCCAGTTTGCGGTCATGAGTTAGAAATGACTCGAGCTGCTGCTGCTACATATTGTGAAATATCGGGTGTTACGAATAATAATTTTTGTTTTCAAAAAGCGTGAGAAATCATCACTAGACAAAATTACAGTTATTAATTGTCGCTTTAATATCATCTTTGGTCAGAGCACGCCTTTGTCTCGTCAGGCATCTGCGTACAGACTCAGTCTGACTTCATTTTAGAGGAATTTGGACGAAAAGTTCAACTATACACAACGTGGGAACATTACAAACTGGTGTTAAATGGATCGTAATGGACTGTAGACGCTTTAACATAGTTAACGATGTGGGTCGACATGACGTTATACGTGTTGCATCTAGAAATGGTTCATTGTAGTACCTGTTTTCAGTGGCAGGGTTATGAACAGGTAAAGTACTGGGTAGCTGTTAACAACTCTATATAGGCATTGGCTGGTTTTCTAAAGATAATTTAGATTGAATAATTTTATCATAATTGTAATTTTTAATAAAAAAAACCTTGCAGTCGATTAATCGTGATAAATTTGGTTCTTTAATCGCGATTCATCTCAATTAAAAATTTTAATCGTGTGACAGCCCTAGTTTATACTGGAGGACTGAGCTCTAGGATTCGCATTCAAACAATCAGCATGGTGTCAAGGAGAAATTATAACCATGATATATTAAAACATTGCAATTCAATACGGTCACTAATAGCAAACATTAGAAAGTTTAGTTTATACAGTTAAATCATTTTAAACCAGACTTCAAGTATAAAGTCTAATCTTCAACGTAAAGTCTCCACAAATTTCCCCGGAGACGTTCAGCACGGCATCAGTTTTCAGGTCTTTACAGTCCACGTTGATCTGACCTGAATTGAAGAAGCGTATTTAGGTAAGTCCTACACTGACGGGCCATTGTTTACTGTAGACGTCTGTGAAAAGAGCTGCTAGGCTAATGAGCTCCAACAGTTCATGCTTAATAAGGTGGAACTAATCAGCACAACCTTTAAAGCTCATCTACCGAGTGTGATACCTGTGTGATACGTTTCAGCCACAACAACTGCTAACATGTTTAATAAATCAATTATATAAAGGCAATTATGTACATCCAAAATTGTAGCAACAGTTTAGGGAAGGCTCTTTCTTGTTTTAGCATGAAGAAAACTCAGTGACCTGAACTGGATCAATTGAAGCTTTTCTGAGCAACGTAAGTCCCCAGCCAGACAAATGCCGTCATCTTTAGACTGAATGGGCACAAATTCTGTGCCAAATCCAACAGATATGGTTTAAAGTCTGGTGGGAAGCCTTCTCAGAAGAATGGCGACTCACATAGAAGTCACTCTTTTATATTTATGTATTTATTTATTAGGATTTTAACGTCATGTTTTACACTTTGGTTACATTCATGACAGGACAGGTAGTTACTGGTCACACAAGATTCATCAGTTTAAGTCTCACTTGCACGTCTTTGGACTGTGGGAGGAACCCCACACAGGCACGGAGAGAACATGCAAACTTCACACAGAAAGGACCTGGACCGCCCCAACTGGGGATTAAACCCAGGACCTTCTTGCTGTGAGGTGACAGTGCTACCCACCGAGCCACTGTGCCACCCCCCTCTACTTTAAGACCATTCGTTTTTTAAATGAATTAGGTTGTCCGACTTTTGGCCACACCGAGTATGATTGCTGAAATGCAGGAACACGTCATTATGAATCATGTTTATAAATGATACACGACTCGTAGGCTGTGAGGTGCCAATTGTTGGTACGCTCACATCCAAGTTGAACAATCCGTTGTAAAATCATGAGGTCACAATGTTCTTCTAAATGAAACACCTCATGAGGTCTTTATTCTCTGATAGTCAGAGCGCTATCGGCGGTTAGAAGACGCAGCTGTACGACTATCAGACGTTATTATGAGGGAACATCAGGATTTTGATGTGCTGGGATAAAGTCAGAATGACTATTAGAACGTTCATTATGAGACATGGGGGTCATTAAGCTCCGATTGCTTAATTAATTTTTCATTATGAAGTTACAAAGCGCTAAATCTGGAACAGATCAAGTTATTAAACCATCTCGTTTTATTAAGAGAACTTCTTATAACGTTCAGCTGCTGGAAAGCAGCCGTGATGTGTTGGCTGTGAGGCTTGTTAGAACGTTCCACTGTGAGGTCACCACACTCTTGTTTATATCATACCACACTCTTGTTTATATCATTTGGCTCCATCCTCAAGGTCATTCAATCAATTACAGCATTGCATTGTGAGGTCAGAACTCACAAGCCACTTTATTATGAAGCTAAAATTGTTAAAAAGTAATAAATAAAGAAATGTAAGGTCACTTTGCTCTTTATGTAAGACTACTGTGAGGTCAATGAGCATGGTTTGTTAGTACGTTCCACTGTGAGGTGACTAAACCGATCAGGAATAACATTATGACCACCTTCCTAATATTGTGCTGGTCCCCCTTTTGCTGCCAAAACAGCCCTGACCCGTCGAGGCATGGACTCCACTAGACCGCTGAAGGTGTGCTGTGGTATCTGGCACCAAGGTGTTAAATGCAGCAGATCCTTTAACTCCTGTAAGTTGTGAGGTGGGGCCTGCATGGATCGGACTTGTTTGTCCAGCACATCCCACAGATGCACGATTGGACCGAGATCTGGGGAATTTGGAGGCCAAACCATTACTGAACCATTTTTGCTTTGTGGCAGGGCGCATTATCCTGCTGAAAGGGGCCACAAGCATGGTCTGCAAGGTGGACATGGTCTGCACCAGTGCTTAGGTAGGTGGTACGTGTCAAAGTAACATCCACATGGATGGCAGGACCCGAGATTTCCCAGCAGAACATTGCCCAAAGCATCACACTGCCTCCACCGGCTTGCGTTCTTCCCATAGTGCATCGTGGTACCACATGTTCCCCAAGTAAGCGACGCACACACACACAAGGCCATCCACGTGATGTAAAAGAAAACGTGATTCATCAGACCAGGCCGCCTTCTTCCATTGCTCCGTGGTCCAGTTTGCTCCCCACGTGCATCAACGAGTCTTGGCCACCCATGACCCTGTCGCCAGTTTACCACTGTTCCTTCCTTGGACCACTGCAGACCGGGAACAGCCCACAAGAGTTGCATTTTTGGAGATTTAGCCCTGGTCAAACTCGCTTAGATCCTCGCGCTTGCCCATTTTTCCTGCTTCTAACATCAACTTTGAGGATAAAATGTTCACTTGCTGCATAATATATCCCCCCCACTAACAGGTGATGAAGAGATAATCAGTGTTATTCACTTCACCTGTCAGTGCTCATAATGTTATGCCTGGTCGGTGTACGCTCTTGTTTATAAGGCGACCTTATGAGGTCATTTGGCTCAGAGTTAACCCTTTACCGTGAGGTAACATCATGCTCTAACTGTAAGGTCGTTAATCAATTACAACATCACATTGTGAGGTCAGACGTTCTCATAAATCACTTTATTATGAAGCTAAAATTGTTAAAAAGAACTGTGAGGTCACTATGCTCTTTATGTAAGACTATTGTGAGCCCATATGCTTTTGATTAATAAGACACTCCATTATGAGGTCACCTATGACTACAAGGGCTTAAATCATTAAAAAATAATAATAGACTTTACATAAGACTACTGTGAGGTCTGTGAGCACGGCTTGTTAGTACGTTCCACTGTGAGGTCACTACGCTCTTGTTTATAAGGCGACCTTATGAGGTCATTAGGCTCTAAATTCTATAAGGTCTGACTAAAATCGTTATGTAATTACAACATCGCATTGTGAGGTCAGACGTTCTCATAAATCACTTCATTATAAAGCTAAAATGTGAGGTCACTGCACTCTTCATGCAACACTATTGTGAGGCCATATGCTTTTGATTAATAGAACACTATGACACCTATGACAACAAGAGCTTAAATCACTAAAAAATAATAATAAATAAAGAATACTGTGAGAGGTCAGTGAGCACGGCTTGTTAGAACGTTCCACCATGGGGTCACCATGCGCTGGTTTATATAGCCACCTTATGAGATCATTTGACTCCGTCTGAGTGCACACCCACCTTCACTGTGAGGTAACATCATGCTCTGACTGTAAGGTCATTCGATCAGTTATAACACTGTGTCGTGAGGTCAGACGTTCTCATAAATCACTTTATTCTAAAGCTAAAATTGTTAAAAAGAAGTAAATAAAGAAATGTGAGGTCACTATGCTCTAAACCTAAGACTATTGTGAGGTCTATTGTAGGGCAGTTGTAGCCTAGTGGTTAAGGCACTGGACTAGTAAGCAGAAGGTTGCTGGTTCAAACCCCACCACTGCCAGGTTGCCACTGTTGGGCCCTTAAGCAAGGCCCTTAACCCTCAAAAGCTTAAACTGTATACTGTAAGATGCTTTGGATAAAAGCGTCTGCTAAATGCCGAAAATGTAAATGTCAGTGAGCACGGCTTGTCAGAACGTTCCACTGTGAGGTCACTACGCTCTTGTTTATTTCGCTCCATCTTTGTTCACACTTCACTGTGAGGTAACATCATGCTCTGACTGTAAGGTCATTCGATCAGTTATAACACTGCATTGTGGGGTCAGTTGTATTCATACTCAAAAGCCACTTTATTATAAAGCTACAAGAAAGAAAGAAAGAAATGTGAGGTCACTATGCTCTTTATGTAACACTATTGTGAGGACATTTGCTTTGATTAATAGAACACTATCATAAGGTCACCTATGACTGCAAGGGCTTCACTGTGAGATTAGTTTTCTTTCGGCTGCTTCAGTATTTAGGGGTGTCTACAGTGGAACTGGCACATTTTTTTTCACCGGGACCCTTCCTGACGCAACCCTATTTCTATCCATGCTTGGGACTGGCATTTAGAGTGCACTGACCAGTACATTTCCCAATGTCTAGGATGTTTTAGCCATCCCATCTCTCGAACATTAGCCAAATCTCTAGGATGTTTTAGCCATCCCATCTCTCGAACATGCACACACCCAACCTGCTGATAGTACCATGACATTCGAACCCTGGATCCAGACCTTAGTAGTAGTTTGCTAGTGTACTGTAATGCTAATCCACCCAAACACCAAGAGAGCTTAACTGTAAGACAGTTGGTTTAAATGTTGAAAAATTGCAAGTAGGGTCAAATCCAGGTTGGGCGTCTGGAACACTGCTGTGAGATTAATGCTCTTGGCTTATTAGAGCAGCAGCCTTGGGACTTACTGATGTAGGAACTTCACAGGTAGCTGGTCTCTGACTGATGACCCTCCGTTTGTGAGGTAACATCAGATCTTAAGGTCATTCATCCTGATTCCACATTGTATCGTCACTGATGATGGGGTCCATCATGGGGTCACCACAGACCCCATGATGGACCCGTGAGGGAGCACCTCAGACCCTTACCTCAGACCCTTGGTTATTTAAAAGCTATGTAGCAGAAGCTTTTATCTGAAGCAACTTACAATTATGACTGAATAGAATTGAGCAATAAAAAGATAAGGGCATTGCTCAGGGGCCCAACAGTGGCAACTTGGTGGTGGCTTGGTGGTGGAGGGGTTAGAACCGGCAACCTTCTAATTACTAGTCCAGTATCTAAACCACTGAGCTACCACTGCCCTTAGGCACAGATTGTTAAAACACTCAATCGAACAATCATTAAATATGCCACTGTTTGGTTTACAAGGGTCAGTGGGGCTTGAGAGAGTATTATGCAACTGATGGGGGCACCAGAGTGCACAGGGTAATAGGATACGTCCAAATAATAGATACAGTGCAAAAAATGAAAGCATTAAAAAATAAATGAGCCGACCATATTGGCCAGCTGTACCACAGAGTGATTTCCTTTGTCCATTAAAGTCATTAACAGTTAAGCTTTTAATGTGTCTCACACACACACACACACACACACACACAGGAAGCTGCATCAGCACTTCTTCCTGTATCAGCGAGCTGGATGGTGTCTGAAATATGCCAATGCATATTTTTATTGCTTCTTATCTCAAAGAAGCTTCCAGAGTTACATTTAAAACTAAAACAAACGCTTTCATGAATTTTAAATACAGATTTTGACCATTAGGCAGGCAGAAAGCTTTTAGATGCCATTTATCAAATGAAAAGTGCCGAACATTCTCTCTTTTATCCACTGAAGCCAAGTGAACACATTAAGAATCAAGATTATGATAATCTGCTCTGGTACCTGGGCGAACGTCCAGTAAAGAACCACCAGCGTCCAACAAAGATAATAAAGCAGGATTCCCTTAAAATTCTAGAAGGTGTATTACAGAAAATGGACTTGCGTTTCCGCCCCATTTTCATCCCAATCTGTTTGTATTTCCACCTCGACCGCTTCTTTTCACCTGCACGTGGAGAGGGGATCCGTATTTAAGCAGCTCAATAAAGACACACTATATAGCCAAAAGTATGTGGACACCTGACCATGAGCTTGCTGGACATCCCATTTCCCAGATCCCATGTGATCTGGTCAACTATAACGGTCACTTTTCTAAGAAAGTCTCAGCTGATGTTCCAGTTCATTCCAGAGCTGTTCAGTGAGGCTGAGGTTATTTACATTTACATTTTTAGCATTTAGCAGACGCTTTTATCCAAAGCGACTCACAGTACTGACAGTATATTATCTAAGCAATTGAGGGTTAAGGGCCTTGCTCAAGGCCCAAGAGTGGCAACCTGGCAGTGGTGGGGCTTGAACCAGTGACCTTTTGATTACTAGTCTAGTACCTTAGACTGCTAGGCTACAACTGCCCTGTCAGGGCTCCATGCAGGACACTGAAGTTTCTTTAATTTAAAATCGACCTTTGCACAGAGGCACAATCATGATGAAACAGGAAAGGGCCTTCCTTAAACTGTTACTGCCAGGTTAAAAGCACATCATTTTCTTTATATTACTGATTTATTACACCTGTTTGTGGCAATTGTTGTGGCTGAAACACATGAATTCTTGAATGAAAAAAATTCTTCCAACATTTTAGGCAAGTATCAAGTCTGGCACTTATTTATGTTTTATTATTCAATAGAAGAATAAAAATCCTCATTATTATCAAGGTTTAAAATCACAAAAACTGACATAATTCAATCATTAAACTCAATTATAACTGCCAACAACAACCAACCATGGAAAAGAGAAAATGCTGCTTTTATCAACAAACCAATACACATCCAGAAAAAATCCAAAACATGTTTATAAAAATAACATTTGTGTCCTCCCATGAACACACGTACGGCTTCATCGCATCTCTCGCCGCACATCAGACCCCCTTCATCATGTTAATACGCCTGTAATCCCACTCATCCTACTTCATCATTACGTAACAATGATTCGTAGCCTGTCGGCGAGCGGTCGATTCCAGCCTGCCGTCGCTCTACATCGTAGGCTGTGTATCACGCTGAGCTCAGCTTCGGCTCATAAATCGGACAAGCGAACGTCCAAGTGCCGCAAACCGAGCCGCCCACGTGTGAGATCCTGCAGCGTGGACCGACTCGATGCAGACAGTCCTGCCAGGTCCAACCAACATCTGATGTTTGTGGCATTTGTCCACAGATGATTTAGGGATGAGATCCAGGACACATATTGTATTTTGGAGAAAGGAAGCTTTACATATTGATGATTATAAATACAGTTACTTTAAACGTACGTCACTTTATGTTTTCAATCCATGGAAATAAATCAGAACTGTGAACGTCTCCGTTCCTTTTGGACTACGATGCTGCAGTCTTGGCTAACTAGTTCAGTTCAGCCAGGAGAACATTTATTTATTAGGATTTTAACGTCATGTTTTGCACTTTGGTTACATCCATGACAGGACAGGTAGTTACTGGTTACACAAGATTCATCAGTTCAAGTTTTAATCTCAAACACAGTCATGGACAATTTTGAAACCGGAGCACACAGAGGAAACCCATGCAGACATGGGGAGAACATGCAAAATCCACACAGAAAGGACCCAGACCACTGCACCTGGGAATCAAACCCAAATGAATGTAACCAAAGTGTAAAACATCACACTAAAATTCTAATAACAAACAAATCGCTCCAGTGTTGAGTGATGGTGCCTAAACGTCTGTTTGATAATTTAAGTGTCCATATACTTACGGTGCTGGACTTTTTAACCGTTAAGCTGAGTGCACCATTTTGCAACGTATACACTTCTGCTCCAGCAGATAACACCAACCACCGAGTCGTTATCATCTGATTCTGTTCCGGTTTCCCCCCGATTTTCCTTCAAATGTAGTCGTATCCGATTACCCGATTGCATTACACTTCCTCTCTACTGATGCTGATCTCCACCCTTGACTGAGAAGAGCCGTGACTAACACACGCCCCCTCCGACACGTGTGCAGTAGCCGACTTCATACAGAGACGGAGAGTCACGCACTGATCTCCATTAACCCCCGCCACCTAAGCGCTTCATGCTCCTGTTTTTAACGTCCTTTTCTATCTCACTTCCTCTAACTAAATGTTAAGCCTATTTCAGAGAAATCTGTGTCTATATGAGCTCTTGTAGCACTCAGAATGAACTGAGGTGTCTCAAACTCTGACCTCGTCTCTTTGGTGCTTTCTCCGTGTGGGAAAGATTGATTGTACTACACATTTACAGCCTGGAGAATGTTTTGTCCCCAAATATTAAACCTCTGCGCCGTTGATTTACCTCACACAGTTTTACTCCAGAAAACAACCGGTAACCATGTCAGTGATGGAAAACAAGTCACCATAAGAATACAAATACAAACGTTTGAAAATGATGGCAAACAGGAGCGCTTTCTATTTTTATTTAACGAGTTCTCTTCCCTTAATAATCCAGCTCGTGGTCTCCTCTGTCTCTCTCCTCCTCAGTTCCTCTCTCATTATGTGAGGAGCAGACTGACCGCTGCCGGAGGAATTAAAGGCATTGCGGCCTCATTTGCTTAATGGCAGGAATGGTTTTGGTTGCACACCGGAGCTGATGCGGATTATCTGATTATCTGAACACAGTCCGTCATGAAGGCGTGAAATTCTAGCTATAAAAAGCTGCTACAGCACAAAAGATTCTGAATTATTTATTACGTTAAATCTGACGACCGTCCGGTGTAAAACTTTGATTTATTATTTAAATATAAGTTTATAATTCACTGATGCCTAAGCCACCCCTGGCCAGGAGTGTACGAGAGCATAACTGGACCTGCACTATCTTGGATTGTATTCGTCTTCCCGACTAATCAAAGTCTGAACTGTCTGTAAGCCTTCCCGAACAACCCCCCCCAACACGCGCGCACGCGCACACACACACACACACACACACACACACACACATCTCTAAGTACTTTAGGTATCAAGCAAGAGCGAGAATAAAACGCCTTTATATGTCTTATCTACAGATACACGAAGGGCAAAGTTTCGGACTAGTAATCAGAAGGTCTCTGGTTCAAACCCCACCACTGCCAAATAGCTGCTGTTGGGCCCTTGAGCAAGGCCCTTTACCCTTGTTCAGACTGTATAGTCATGGTGCTGTAAACCGCTTTGGATAAAGGCGTCTGCTAAATGCAGAAATACATGTGTACGGTACAGTGAAGCTTGGGTCAGCGATTGTACAGCATCCCTGCATCTGAGAGGGTTAAGGGCCTTGCTCAAGGGCCCAACAGAGCCAGCATGGCAGACCCACAATTTAAACCCACAATCTTCTGAATGACAGCCCAAAGCTCTTTCCACCATGTGACCACTGTTTCACTTCATTTTGTCCACATGGACAAATAGAGGGCAGCACGGTGGCCTCACAGCAAGAAGGTCCTGGGTTCGATCCCCAGGCGGGGCCGGTCCGGGTCCCTTCTGTGTGGAGTTTGCATGTTCTCCCCGTGTCTGTGTTGGTTTCCTCCGGGAGCTCCGGTTTCCTCCCACAGTCCAAAAACATGCAGTCAGGTTAACTGAAGACACTGAATTGCCCTATAGTTGAGTGTGTGTGTGTGCCCTGCGATGGACTGGCACCCTGTCCAGGGTGTTATTGTGTGCCTTGCGCCCATTGAAAAGCTGGGATATGCTCCAAAAACAAGTCTGCTATGAATTCCAAGCTTCTCTAACACAAGTGCTCACGTTCAAGCAAGCTTCTTTATGGGCCAAGCAAGAAGGCATCTTAAAAAACAATAAAAGTTTACAGCTCCTGAGTCCTGAGTGTTGAGAAGCTTGCATCATTGAGCTGAAACGATATCAGGCTTTCCCGTCCTGGCTGCTGCGCCAGTGAAATGCCGCACAGCACTTTCGTCACCACAGCCACCTTCTTTCCTGCTGCCACTTATGCACAATATGTCAGATAGTGCACATGACACATATGATGAACACGGTATAAAGTCAAGTATTTAAAAAAGGCCCCCCGAGCAGCACACAGACTGAGATTCTGAAGGTCTGGCTTCACCGGAGCGACACTGAACTCAGCTTGTTAAAAAAGTAAAACTAATGCTGCAAGATTCATCCGACAACGTGCACCAGCCTGACAGAGCATCTGGATCTGCAGCTCAGTGTCAACTCGTGTCCTTTCAAAAGTTTTCTAACAAGGCAAAAAAAAGTACAACAGCCCTGCACGACCTCGCCGGAGAGGGAGCGAGAGGCGAGATTTGGAGCGCGAGCGGTACTAGAAGGCACGGCACCGTCTCTGAAGGAAGCGAAAACGAGAGAGCAGCTCCGGGAGCGTGTCGGAAAGAGACTTCTGAAATCCGACAGACTCCGGAGGCAAGAGCGTCAGGGAAAAAAAGAAGCAGTGGAGCTAAAACAGAGCGTAATAAAAAATAAATGCATGCTGGAATGAGAGGTCGGAGGTTTAATAAGTGTGAGGCACAAATGAACCCGGTATTTTGTACCTAAATGCTTCATCTGGGTCTGTTTGGTCTGTCGTTACTCAGAAACAAATGATGCAAGGGGGGAAAAAAACCCCCCTTCACCTTCAGTCCAGCTCCAGGCATTACACAGGCACTACCTCAGGGCAGGACCCCACATGGGTTGTCAGAGGAACAAACACACATCATTCCATCATAATTCATTGATGGATCCTCGATATCTGCTTTATTCTGGTCGGGGTTCCAGTGAGTTTAAGCCCTACACACTTACTCTATCAAAAGAAGCCAATCCATCTAACAGCATGTATTTTTGTTATGCATTTTTGTCCCAATTTAGGGTAGCCAATTTATTGCTGGCATCCAAGGAGGGTGTGTATTCACCTGACACACACTCCCTTAGACATGTGCGCGGTCCACCAATCCCTTCTTATTCACCCATACTCAGCTTAACGTACAGAGAGCCACGCCCCACTCTCTGCGCTCCTCCACTTTCTGTACAAGTGCCCTGAGGACCCAAGGTCCTTACACAGAATTGATAAGCCCACCCCTTAGACTGGTCTTTTCCACCATGCAGACTGGAGGCCAATTTCATCTGCTGCAGGAATTAGGGGGCCCAGCCCAGGGAGCTCAGAATGCCGGGGCCAGTTTGCTGGCGGATTATCTCGATGTGCCACCTGGGCACCTAATAGTAGGAAAATAGAAAAGCTGTCGGAGTGAGGCACCAACACTACCTGCTGCACCACTGCGCCTGGCCAAACATACTAGCGCATTTAACCTAAGTGTACGGTTGGTCCACAGACAGTAGACGGGTGTGTCAAGGCCCACTGGAGCTCCTGGTCTAGTGGTTGAGACGCTACTCCACTCCCAAATTCAGCCGAATGTTTCCACAGGCTGACGTATCTGGGGCATGTTTAATGATTAAGGTGTGCAAGCGGCTTGATGCTAAACAGCGACATTTTTCTCTTTCCATTTACATCTTCTGCATTTTATCCAAAGCGACTTACAGTACTGTGAATGTAATTCGTCTAAGCAATTGAAGTTTAAGAGCCCTGCTTAGGGGCCCAACAGTGGCAACCTGGCAGTGGTAGGGCTTCAACCAGCGACCTTTTCATTACTAGTCCAGCACCTTAACCACCAGAAATTGGAAAATTACTTACATTGTTTGAAACTTCATTTGGGATACAAGACCTATCACATCAGAGATATAAAGACTAGTCTGGTGCACATCACCTCTCATTTAAAGAACTAAAGCAGGTACCAAAAAGTGGTTTGGTTCATCATACCAAACTCGTCCTCACTGATGGATCACAGCTGGCAGAAGTAGAGAACTGAGTGCCCTTCGTTCGGAGCCAGACTTTGGCCATCGTTTTAAGTCAGTTTGTGCTGCGTCAGCACAGACTTGGCAACCCTCAGGGTCTGGCTGAGCATGAAAAAGGCACAGGGCAAAAAAAAAATCAGACGCACGGTAAGACCAGCAGTGTCCGATCGATTCGGCTCTGGTGTGTCAGGGTGTGTCTTTGTGCCAATAAAGGTCTATCAGAATTATTATTATTATTATTTATATATTATTAACGCAACACAAAACGAAATACAGTTCATTCATGGAAATGGTGGTAATCTGGTCCCACTGTGGTTTACGAGAAATCACGTAAAGCCTCCACAAGAGGGCGCTCGTGTACAAGTTCATTTCTCCTTTATGTTTCTGTTGAAATGAGTTTATTATTATGACCCTGCCAGTTTTAAGTGAGCACATGAAAAAGAAAGCTCTGGGCAGATGAATGTATAAATGGGACTCGCGCTGCCACCTGGGTTGACCCGAATGAACAGATTTTCTTTCGACGAACAGCCCCTGAATAACGAAAGCTAAAGAGTTATTAAAAGAGTGTGTGGCACCACATCTGTACAGATGTGCTGCTAGTGCCTGTTATTCAACTAAACATGCATTCATAAACACTCGCTCACGTGCCGGGTAGTAATTGCTTTTTAATTATCTCTAAGCTCTTAATCCTGGTGATTTATAAAGGCTCAGATGGACGAGTAAAGCAAACGCACAGTAATCCTGATACAGACGGGTTAAGAACTGGGTCATCATCATCATCATCATCATCATCATAATCGTCATCGTCCATATGGCTCTGCGGCGCTCCGAGATGTGGATTGATGGGCGGCGTTAGCGGTGTTTAGAGCCGGAATCAGAAGTGGCAAGTACAGCTCAGTGAAACATCAGCATCAATTTAACGTCTCAGAGTGAGGTCAAAAGTTTACATACACGCCGGAAACATCTCTCATTACCAACCTGTCAGTGTTTATATTTATTCTGAGAGCACTAAAGAGAGTTTTTACAAGCTCTCACACACACACACACACACACACACACACACACACACACACACACACACACACACACACACTATAAAAAACCCCAAGACTCCGGCACTGAATTCGAGCTTAGTCACGATCTCATCTCACACTCCAGCTAAGTTCACACTCACACAAATGAAGTCCTATCAAGTCCGATCTACAGCAGCCCACGGTGATGGAACGTTAACTCCAACACACACATACACACTCACTCACTGTCAGTCTCGTTCGCCCTCACTGTGTATGTGTGTGTGTGTGTGTGAGAGTTGGTAACTCAGTATGTTAATCACTGCCATCCGAGCAGAGAAACACCATATCTGAACTCATAGCTTCTATCAAGTGTTTTTATTATTTCTTACTGTAATATATGATTTCAATTATTTATCTAATTTTATTAATATTAATAATGTTTATTGTTACTTTATTAGTATTGTATTAGTATTATTTTTACTATTATTATTACTATTATTAATTTATAGTATAAATTTTTAGTATAACTTATTTATGTTACTTTTATAATTATATTATTATTACAATTATTACTGTTATTTTATTAATATTATTTTTACTAGTATTATTACTATTATCAATATTATTAATGCTTATTGTTAGTTTTATAATTAATTATTATTAGTTATATTTTTAAAATTGTTAATAATATTATCTTTTACTGTTATTACTGCTTTTATCAACACACTAAGTATTTATAAAAAATAACAATAAACATTAATACCGTTATTTTATCAGTATTTTTTATTAATATTATTTTACTATTATTATGACTATTATCATTATTATTAATGTTTATTGTTACTTTTACAATAAATTATTATTATTGTTATTTTATCAGTATTTTTATTAGTATTTTTACTATTATTACTATTATAAATAGTATTAATGTTTATTGTTACTTTTATAATTTATTATTATCATTACTGTTATTTTATTAATTTTTTATTAGTATTTTTTTACTATAATTATCACTATTATTAATATTATTCATGTATAATCTTACTTTTATAATAATTATTATTATATTTTTAGTATTTTAATTAGTATTATTATTACTATTATTATTACTATTGTCAATATTAATTTTTCGTTACTTTTATAATTAATTAATATTAATGTTATTTTATTAATAATTATTACTATTATTATTACTATTATTAATACTACTGTTATTATTATAATATTTAATTTACTTGTTTGTTATTACAAATTGTTATTGGTTTTCATGCAGAACTGTAATAACTACAAAATGTAAAATTTACTGCTCTGGCAACACGGGTCTCCCAGTCATGCCAATAAAGTTATTTAAATTAGAAAAAAACAATTGAGTGTAATGAAGAGAACATGAATCAGTGCATGTGATTCTGAACACCATATTTTACACAGACAGTCGAGGGAATAAACGGACACACAGGTGAATACACACAGACACTTGGACCGACTCTCCGCCCAGCAGACTGTCTGTCAGTCACCCAGATTGATGGACGGCCGGCCAGTCATCCAGAGAAACAGTAGAAGAGCCAGACATCCAGACAGACAGTCGGTCGGTCACACAGACAGACAGACAGAGACGTTACAGACGAACACACACACACGAAGGTAAACAAACACACTGGGACAGACTGAAACACAAACGCAGCCCTCCAAAACACACACACACACAAAGCCATGTGTACACAGTCAAAATACAAATCAGAGTGACTGAATGAGAACCATCACATGATTATAATCAGGACTCTGATTGGACGAGACAAGACAAGAGTCCATGAGATGTTCTGCCGAGCTACACTGTACAAGGTCTGGATCTGGTTCATTTATAAACATCTGCAACTTGATCAGAATGGCAGTTAATGTCAAATAAGCGCCCTTCTAGATTAGGCAAGACCTGACCTAGGCAGTGTAGCTGTAGTTTTACATTTCCTAAACTTCTAAATGATTAATTGAGCTGAAAACTGGGAGACGTTCAGTACTGTTGAGATGCTCTCAGATCTTCTACAGGTCTGTGATTCGATATGATTGCATCCCTGACATGTTGAATGTTTTTATCTTGGTTTTGACGGCCTCTGGCATACTGACAGACCTTACAAAGAAGTTTTACATGTTTGTCTCAGTGTGGGTTTTCCGATCTCATAAAACCAAGCAGAAAATTAATTGTACGCTCTAAATTACTCCCGGGAGTGAGGCGTGAGGTTTTAAAACCCTGGGTGGCGACCCTTTGGTGGGTTGCAAGCCAAAAATAAATAAATAAATAAATAAAACTTCTTTGTGAGCGCCCCCTTGTGGCAGCTTTATGTTACATCTTGTAAACCACAAGTGAGACCAGATTGTACAGAGCAGAGCAGAGAGATAAAGATGAATTGTTTTGTGTTGCCTGGTTTGAGTATAAATCATGAATGTGGGTCGCTTGAAGAAAGTTAGAAACACCCTGTGGTATCCTGTCCACCAAACAGACGGATCCACTGAGAACCTATCAAGCATGAATGAGTAAAAATAAAGTGAAATTTTCAGCACCACTCACTAAACCTCATGAATTGTGATGTCTTCCCTTAAAAAAAGCCCTGAAATGTGAAGGATCAGCCTGTTACAGTAATATTACCACCTGTAGTTCTTCTCAATCACGTCTCTATTATCGTATCGTTTACTGCAAAACTCCACAGGGACCCAATTACTGAGGAGAAGAGAATCTGGAAGCCTCCAGGGTATAAAAATAACCAGGTGAAGAAGCTCCAACACAGTGAAATCAAATCCTTTACAGTTACACACAACAGGAAAATCATTTATATTTACACAGAACTTCATTTTTAAGGAAAACAAAAGCCTGATGAGTCTCAGCATCACTGATCCATTGTGCACATCATCCACCGCTTCCTTTCAGAGATGATACAGACGATACGGTAATCAATAATAAACTCGGATATTCCGCTAGCACACCAGCGCAGAGATTCTGAACTCCTCGGTTGCCACCGGTCGGCTGGGGGCGCCATTTAGCGGGCATAATTGGCAGTGCCTGCAGCAGATATGTTTCTGCTTAAGTGGGATGACCAGACTATGTGGGCAGGGTCTTCAAATGCTGTGTGAGGACCCTGATTGGCGGGTAGTGGCACCTGTGCAGAATGCACGGGTGTAAAAGGGTTCTGTTAAAAGTTGCGCACAGATCGGAGGTGTGCACAGCGATATAAACCCTGGAGCCCAGGACCCTAAAGCCCAAGACCCTGAGGGTCAGGACCCTAAAGCCCACGACCATGGAGCACAGGACCCTGGAGCCCAATACCATAAAGCCCAGGACCCTGGAGCCCAGGACCCTAAATCCCAGTACCCTGAGACCCAGGACCTTAAATCCCAGTACCCTGAGACCCAGGACCTTAAATCCCAGTACCCTGAGACCCAGGACCCTGGAGCCCAAGACCCTTAAACCGAGAACCCTGGAGCCCAAGACCATAAATCCCAGGACCTAGAAGACCAGGACCCTAAAGACCAGGACCCCGGAGCCCAGGACCCTAAAGCCCAGGACCCTGAAGACCCAGGACCATAAAGCCCAGGACCCTGAGACCAAAAACCTTGAAGACCAGGACCATAAAGCCCAGGACCCTGAGACCCAAAACCCTGAAGACCAGGACCATAAAGCCCAGGACCCTGAGACCCAAAACCCTGAAGACCAGGACCATAAAGCCCAGGACCCTGAGACCCAAAACCCTGAAGACCAGGACCATAAAGCCCAGGACCCTGGAGTGCAGGACCCTAAATCCCGGGACCCTAAAGCCCAGGATCCTGAAGCCCAGGACTTTAAATCCCAGGATCCTAAAGTCCAAGATGCTAGGGCTGTGTGGTATCTACACTACCTGCTGTGCCCCTGTACAAAACCACAAACCTCTTAAACTGATGTACTGATGATTTAAGTGATCACATGTATCTAAGAGTGGCACAGCTGGTTGAGTGTCGCTCAATAACATGCCTCCTTTAGATCCTTTTTTTGGTACCTTCCAAAGCAATGCAGAAGGTGGATTGAATGCCTTAAGTTCCCCCTTGATGTACATAAGCAAGTGAATGTGAGTGTTCTTGTGTATTCTTGCCTAATGCCTGGTGATTCCAGACAGCAAGGGACGCACTGTGGCCCTGACCAGGATGACCGCTAAGGCTGTATATTATCAGCAAACCAAGATCAAACAGAAAGCCAAACAACAAAGTGACAAACATCAAAGAGACAAACAACAAAGTGAACTCCGAATGACCTTCCATCCAAAACAAAGAAAAAACCGCCGGCGGAGTGTGTGTGTGTGTGTGTGTGTGGCGTGACTGACCTTGCAGAGTTTCTGGTAGCGTGGTGAGGTGATGGCCATCCTCTGAAGCCGGTGTAGGAACAGCACCACTTTCTGCAGAGAAGTCCTCACCACAGCCATCATCCTAGCACGACCGGCGCCACACTGCCAGCGCCGCGCTATACGCATCCTAATGCGCACACGCACGCACGCTCGCACACACGTGTGCGCTCACATCCCCCGCCGAGCGCCGCACGAGCCGTGACCAACCCCGACCGGCATGCCCCGCACACACACACACACACGCCGAGCGGCTTCACTGATCCGTTCAGTCCGGCGGCGCCACGGTGACCGCGCCGGTGGAGAAGAGGACTGGTACAGGAGGACAACGAGGAGAGTGAACGAGGGACATGTGGAGGAGAAGAGAGATATACAGAGTGAGAGTGCACGCGAGAGAGAAAGAGAGAGAGAAAGAGAGAGAGAAAGAGAGAGAGACTGAATGGACCATAGAGGATGAAAAGAGAATCAGAAACAAATAAAACAAAGCAGGTAAAAGAGGGAAAAATGACCTGCTACCTGAACAAAGATTTAAAAAAATGAGAGTGCATAAGAGTGAGAGAGAGAGAGAGAGAGAGAGAGAGAGAGAGAGAGAGAGAGAGAGAGGAATGATTTTCCTGCTGTTTCTGAGAAACTGAATGGACCACAGAGAATCAGAAACAAATAAAACAAAGAAGGTCAAAGAGGGGAAAATGACCGGCTACCTGAAAAGAAGATTTCAAAAAAATGAGAGTGCACGAGAGAGAGAGAGAGAGAGAGAGAGAGAGAGAGAGAGAGAGAGAGAGAGAGAGAGAGAGAGGACTGGTTTTCCCGTTGCTATTGAGAGAAAAGCGACGTAGACAATAAAGGAGAGAAGAAAACAAAAAGAGGGTCTGAGGGGACAGTTGCTCTGGGGAGAGAGAAACAAGGAGCTGAGAAAAATAGGAATAAAAGAAAAAAAAAATGGTGATGTGATATGAAATGATGGGCCTGCTTCTGGAAGATGGAGAGAACAACAGAAGATCAAAGACAAAGAAGTGATTAAATAAAAGAGGAAGAAAAGAAACAAAGATAATAAGAATAATTGACGTATGGAGGGTTGCTCTGAGGAGAGAGATAATGGACGAGAGACATACAGTATGAAGAGAGAGAGAGAGAGAGAGAGAGAGAGAGAGAGAGAGAGAGAGAGAGAGAGAGATGCTAATGATGGACAAAATGAGACAAGTACAGAGAACTATAACTGACCCACATACGGTCACTTACAGGAGAGAAAAATCATTACACTGGTCAGTTCTACTAATTCATTCTCTGAATTTTCCCAGAGATGGAATGGATGAGGATGGGCACATTGAGCCATGAGTCTTAAGACACCAAGAATGGGATTTGCATCGAGAAATGAGTGCAGACCAATTTTCTGAAATGACCTTTCCAGTTAAAAACCAATAGCGAGCCGCTCAGGTGGCGCAGCGGTAAGACACGCTAGCACACCAGAGCTGGGATTTCAAATACATCGTATCAAATCTCAGCTCTGCCATCCGGCTGGACTGGGCGGCTATATGAACAACAAGTGGATTGTTGTTATTACAGGGTGGGATGATCCGGATAGGGACCTCATAACTGATGCAACTACGACCTCTGCTGGCTGATTAATGCCGTCTGCACAGAGTCGAGGAATAATGCTGATCGGTGCAAAGTGGTGACATACTGGTTCAAAATGAGCTTTTTAGATGAACTTAAAACTGGGAGTCGAATTGAGGGAAAATAGTCGGAGTCTTAAGACATCAAGAATGGGATTTGCATCAAGTAATGAGTGCAGACTGATAAACTGAAATGACCTTTCCAGTTAAAAACAATAACAAAAGAAGCAGCAATAAAATACACTAGCCCACCAGTGTTGAGATCTCGAGATAAAACTAGCCGACCAGGTGCCTACACACAGACATAATTGACTAACGTCTGCAATAACGGCCTCTGCTTGATGGTCGATGGCATCTGAGTCTGGGGATAATGGAGAGCAGTGCATGACTCTCCGTACGCAATACTGCTCTCTGTGTGAATCACCAATAACCAGGGTAATTAAATATTAGGTAATAACATTATCAGCATTTAGCAGACACCTTTATTCATTTGACTTACAATTGAAACTGAATACATTATAAGCAATTAAGTGTTAAGGGCATTGATCGAGGGCCCAAGAGTGCCAAGCTGTCAGATGTGAGGCTTGAACCAGCAACCTTCTGATTACTAGTCCTGTACCTTAACTGCTGAGCAAAGATGAGCTTACATATAAATATTATTTGTGATTAAGTATAAATATTATTGAATTCAATCAGCTAGACAGTTCTTGTTTTTTAAGGCCAATCCTAATCCAATTAATTGTGCTAATAAGCAGAATAAGATGCCATGATGTGTAACATAACATACAGTGTATCACAAAAGTGAGTACACCCCTCACATTTCTGCAAATATTTTATTATATCTTTTCATGGGACAACACTATAGAAATAAAACTTGGATATAACTTAGAGTAGTCAGTGTACAACTTGTATAGCAGTGTAGATTTACTGTCTTCTGAAAATAACTCAACACACAGCCATTAATGTCTAAATAGCTGCAACATAAGTGAGTACACCCCACAGTGAACATGTCCAAATTGTGCCCAAAGTGTCAATATTTTGTGTGACCACCATTATTATTCAGCACTGCCTTAACCCTCCTGGGCATGGAATTCACCAGAGCTGCACAGGTTGCTACTGGAATCCTCTTCCACTCCTCCATGATGACATCACAGAGCTGGTGGATGTTAGACACCTTGAACTCCTCCACCTTCCACTTGAGGATGCGCCACAGGTGCTCAATTGGGTTTAGTCCATCACCTTTACCTTTACTTGACACATGACACCAGGGAGGGACAACGACACATTTGGGCACAATTTGGACATGTTCACTGTGGGATGTACTCACTTATGTTGCCAGCTATTTAGACATTAATGGCTGTGTGTTGAGTTATTTTCAGAAGACAGTAAATCTACACTGCTATACAAGCTGTACACTGACTACTCTAAGTTATATCCAAGTTTCATGTCTATAGTGTTGTCCCATGAAAAGATATAATGAAATATTTGCAGAAATGTGAGGGGTGTACTCACTTTTGTGATACACTGTACATACCACAGCAGTGTTACATGTTATAACTGTACTAGGTGAGTTAAAAACTGAAGAGCCAAAAAACAGCTCAATTGATATGAATAAAAAAAACCCTCATAATACAGTGACCTTTGTGAAATGGTAATTCGATCAAATTCAAGTACCAGAGCAAAACATCACATCAGAGCAGTAAAGCGACGAAGCCTGACGCTCAAGGTGACGCAGAATCAAGGAAAACAGCACAGAGTCCGTCTTAGAAAAATTATCCTCAGCTTATCATCTGTAAGAAGCTCAAAAGGAAATAATAACCAGAATTTTCAGCAGTGTCTGAATGATGTAAATGACACAGAGTAAAGGAAAGAACACGAGCAAAAAAGACCAGAAGCGAGAAAGCAAAATAATGTAGTCAGAATGATCCTGCTGCTTGTGAGAGCTGGAGTAAATAACCCAGGATTAACAAAGCAACAAACAAGAAGACAAAAGAATAAAGCAAAAGGAGGAGAAGCAGGAGAAAGAGAAACGTAAGCACGGATGATTCCTGCTGCTTTTGAGAGAGCTGGTGATCAGAGTATAAAGGAATAAACACTAAACAAAACACAACAAAATAAAACTAAAAGCAAACGTGTTAAATGAGCTTTCACTGAGAAGAGAGAAACTAGATCTGAGAGCGAGAGGGAGATGGAGGTAATGCTCCCTCACGCACCATCGAACAAGGAATTACATCTGAGACTGAGAATCAAAAAAAGAGCACGGGAGAGAGAATGAGGGAATAACGAGAGAGAGAGAATGAGAGAATGGGAGAGAGAGAGAGAGAGAGAGAGAGAGAGAGAGAGAGAGAGAGAGAGAGAGAGAGAGAGAGAGAGAGAGAGAATAACGAGAGAGAGAATGAGAGCGAGAGAGAGAAAAAGAGAGAGAGAATGAGGGAATAACAAAAGAGAGTATAAAAAAGAGAATGAGTGAGAGAATGAGGGAATAACGAGAGAGGGAGAGAGAGAGAGAGAGAGAGAGAGAGAGAGAGAGAGAGAGAGAGAGAGAGAGAGAGAGACAGAATAAAAAGGGCATAAGAGAGAGAATGAGAAAACAAGAGAAGAGAGAGAGAGAGAGAGAGAGAGAGAGAGAGAGAGAGAGAGAGAGAGAGAGAGAGAGAGAGAGAGAGAGAGACAGAGATAAAAAGGCATGAGGGGGAGAATGAGAGAATAATGAGAGCGGGAGAGAGAGAATCAAAAAAGGGCATGAGAGAGAGAATGAGGAAATAACAAGAGAGAGACACACAGAGACAGACAGAAAGAGTGAGAGAGGATGAGAGAGCGGGAAAGAGAGAAAGGAATAGTGACAGACAGAAAGAGACAGACAGAGAGAGTAATCTGCAAATCCCGGCCTGACACTAAATAAAACGGAAGTTAAATTTCTTCTCTATGCGGATGACCTGGTGCTGCTGTCGCCCACAGAAAAGGGGCTTCAGCAGCATCTGGATCTGCTGGAGAAGTACTGTCAGACCTGGGCCCTGACAGTAAATCCTGATAAATCTAAAATCATGATCTTCCAAAAGAAAGCCAGATCTCAGGAAAGCAGATATACTTTCAATCTAGGAGACACCGCCCTAGACCACACCCTTTCTTATGATTACCTGGGGCTCAAAATCAGCGCCTCAGGAGGCTTCGGTCTGGCAGTGGATGCACTGAAACAGAAGGCCTGCAGAGCCCTCTATTCAATTAAAAACAAATTCATTAAGATTGACATCCCAATTAGAATCTGGTTAAAGATTTTTGATAGTATAATCCTGCCCATTGCGCTATACGGTAGTGAAGTATGGGGTCCACTCAGTCATCATGACTACACTAGATGGGACAAGCATCCCGCTGAAGTCCTGCATGCAGAATTCTGCAGAATGATTTTACATGTACAAAGAAAAACCCCAACCAACGCATGCAGGGCTGAATTAGGCCGATACCCATTAATTATTAATATTAAAAAAAGAGCCCTTAAATTCTGGATGCACCTAAAATCCAGTCCCACAACAAGCCTGCAGTTTCAGGCACTCCTATCCCAAGAGCTCTACCCTGAAAAGAGTCCCCTGTGTCAGCTGGTCCAGAGACTGCCCAACACTCTGACCCCTAACAACCCTAACTCTCTGACCAGCACTGCTTCCCAAACACCAATCAGGATCACCCAAATTATCAAACACCTCAAAAACACTTATCTGGAACATTGGACAACCCAAACTCAATCCCAAAACAGACTGAACTGCTATCTGACCCTAAAACATGAATACAACCTGGCCACGTATCTCTTCACTGTCCGAGATACGAAGCAGAGACACATTCTCACCAAATACAGACTGAGTGACCACAGCCTGGCCATCGAGAGAGGCAGGTTAAAAAAGTCCTGGATCCCCAGAGAGGAGAGACTGTGTGGTCACTGCAGGACAGGTGAGGTTGAGACAGAGGTGCACTTCCTTCTAAACTGCCCAAAATACACAACAATTAGACACAAATATTTTGATCAGTTTGGAAGAGAGGTGAGCGGCTTCAGAACGCTGACAGACAGCGAGAAACTGGCCATTATATTAGGAGAGGGACCATCAGCCTCCACTGCAGCCAGATATGTACAGGAGTGTCACACACTCCGGGACAGTGAGTGAAACACCAGATCATCCCCCCACCCACCCCCCGCAC
The DNA here is from genome assembly GCF_030014385.1 of Trichomycterus rosablanca. Taxonomy (NCBI): domain Eukaryota; kingdom Metazoa; phylum Chordata; class Actinopteri; order Siluriformes; family Trichomycteridae; genus Trichomycterus; species Trichomycterus rosablanca. The sequence goes on along the minus strand of NC_086006.1, from coordinate 24,945,445 downwards.
ACACACCACACACAACACACACACACACACATCACACACCCACCACACACACACTAATATTTTCTCTTTTTTTTGTGTGAATAATTGTCTAATTACATAATGAATTTTTTATTACCATTTTTTTTCTATGTATATACTTGTTCTTTTTTTCAAATATTTATATATACTAATGTAAGCTTTGACAATACAAATATGTAAATTTGTCATGTCAATAAAGCAAATTGAATTGAATTGAATTGAATTGAGTAAAAAAGGAAATGAGAGTGAGAATGAGGGAATAATGAGAGAGGAAGAGAGAGACAGAAAGAGTAAGAAAAGGGTGTGAGACTGGGGGGGGGGCACAATGGCTCGGTGGGTAGCACGGTCACCTCACAGCAAGGTCCTGGGTTTGATTCCCAGCTGGAGCGGTCCGGGTCCTTTCTGTGTGGAGTTTGCATGTTCTCCCCGTGTCTGTGTGGGAGCTCCGGTTTCCTCCCACAGTCCAAAGACGTGCAAATGACGTTAATTAGAGATGCAAAATTGTGCATGACTGTGTTTGACATTAAACTTGAACTGATGAATCTTGTGTATTGAGTAACGTTCCTGTCATGAATGTAACCAAAGTGTAAAACATGACGTTAAAATCCTAATAAATAAAAATTAAAATTTCCTGTATATGATAGATTTATTATGGCTGTTAGCAACTGTTGTGGCTAAAACACATGCATTCAAAAATTAGAAGGGGTGTCCGGATACTTTTGTCCGTATAGCGTACGTCCTCCTGTCCCTTCGTCCCTCCGTCCTTTAACATGTTCTGTGCAGAATGTGACTGAAGGTGAACTTTAATCTGCATAAAACATTAAGAGGATCCTGACATCTATTCCAAGCTCCCTGTATTTGGTGTGTGTGTGTGTGTGTGTGTGTGTGTGTGTGTGAGTGTATCATAGTGACGTCAGGGCGTCATAATGTTAGTGGTCGGACCCCGTCAGTGACCCTGATGAAATGATAAAAGCACTTTTAGCAGCACGCTAACCCCACTGAACCGAGGCGGAGACGGGAACACGACGGCAGGAAATGAACAGTGAACAGCAGCTCTGGAAACGGTTACTCAGGCAACGTACACATCATACTTAAGTACATTAGCTGGTCAAAAGTACTTGGACACCCCCTGTTAGTTATGCTTAGGTGTTACAGCCACACATATCGCTCACAGATGTATGTAACTGATAATATACATAAATTAATAAATGACGTGCTTCCAAACCCTTTCCTGTTCCTGCACCCCTGTGTTTACACTCTTATGGGATGTTTCAGGCAGGAATGCTCTGAATAGGGTGACCCATCATAAAGCTTCAGACACCACCCCCCCCCCCCCCCCCACCCCCCATCTCAGACACAGCCAATCACGTCTGTGTAGATACCCAACCAGCAGATAGCAGCGCTAAGTTCCGAACCCAGACCAGTGTAACCCGTTTAGTTCATCTTTAAACACAGATCTGTAAGACAATACCGTTCAGATTTACAGCTAAAGCATGGCTTCTGAAGTGTTAGGACGCTGATATACCTAAAGACTATTGATCCACAGATGCCTTTCTTTCAGCCGATATCGATTTCTGGTTCTCAGGTGTCAGCTGGTAGAGCGTAACGATACGGATTCGGTGCGTGTGTGTCATCCATAACAATCCAAGAAAATCAGCAGTTTCTGAAATACTCAAACCTAGAATACTAGTCAACTGGAACCTCCAACTTTGATTAGATTAGATTAGATTCAACTTTGTCATTACACATGTACAGGTACAAGGCAACGAAATGCAGTTTAGCATCTGAGCAGCAAGTGCAGGATAAACGGTATCTACGATATACATTATTTACAGGATATGGGCTGTGGTATGAACAAGATATACAGGTGAATATATTATTGAATGTACTATAAACAAGATATATAGCTAAAGACATAATATACAGATTAAGATAAGGTGCTGTGCAGATTAAAGTGATACAGATTAAGGTGCTATGAACATAATAGAGGAATGTACTGTTTATATAAAACATAGTAAACTGATGTATACGGTATAGATGGAAATTATGAACAAATGAGATATGAACAAATGACGTATGAGGTATGTACCAATGATATATTATACTAAGCAGAAAAAAGATTGTAGTGCAGCCTTTACCAGGAGGAGAGATGTGGGGGGTTAACGAAGGACAGAGTTCAGTATGGAGACAGCTCTGGGGAAAAAGCTGTTCACCTATAAACCCCTATAAAAACACATTTTGATGTGTACACCAACACATAAGGTCACAGCCATGAAGTGAACATTGGGGGGACATTTGTAAAACATTCCTGCCTTATCAACAACTGATGGGAACATGATGTATCCCATTATCCTAAAAACACTATGCAAAGCCAGTGAGCGGATTATGTTTATATATAATTTTTACATCACTATATAAGGGTGGACATTTTAGGCATATTTGAATATAGGGGTGACGTGTACCCCGTGTAGATTGTCTTCTATCTAGATTCTAATTATTTATTAGGATTTTAACGTCATGTTTTACACTTTGGTTACATTCATGACAGGAACGATAGTTACTGGTTACACAAGATTCATCAGTTCAAGTCTTTAATGTGAAACACAGTCGTGGATAATTTTGTACCTCTAATTCACCTCACTTGCACGTCTTTGGACTGTAGGAGGAAACCGGAGCTCCCGGAGGAAACCCACGCAGATGCGGGGAGTACATGCAAACTCTACACAGAAAGGACCCAGACCGCCCCACCTGGGAATCAAACCTGAGACCTTGTTGCTGTGAGGCGACAGTGCTACCCACAGAGCCACCCTAAAGAGGTTTGTTTATTTATTAGGATTTTAATGTCATGTTTTACACACTTTGGTTACCTTCATGACAGGACACGTAGTTACTCGTTACACAAGATTCATCAGTGTAAGTTTAATGAAAAACACACTCAGTTCACTTCATTCGCACGTCTTTGGACTGTGGGAGGAAACCCACACAGATACAGGGAGAACATGCAAACTCCACACAGAAAGGATCCAGACTGCTCAAACTGGGAATCGAACTGGAGACCTCGTTGCTGTGAGGCGACAGTGCTACCCACCGAGCCACCGTGCCGCCCTAAAGAGGTTAAACATTGTAAGGACGTCTGGACGCTGTGTTTGTGTGAGGGACACTGATTACACTGATTACTAACAGAATGAACAGCAGCTCTGACACTAAACACAACCAAAATTGAAACCTGATCCATGAGACACTTTTGCCACCGGAGCTGTTCAAAAGTTCCTTCTTTTTGGTACTTATTGTAGTTAAACGTGTTCCTGGACGTTCATGGTTCGGTTGCTCATTAAAAAATTAACATGCTACGTTAAATCAGTGTAACAGGTTCAGTGCTTCAGGAAAACAAGGTCATTTAGCACAAAACCGGTGCTGATGAGGTTTTAGCATTGGTGCAATATCACTAAAGATCATTCTGTCATGTACTTAAAAAATAAAGCATTAGATCAGGCAATGCAGAGCCAGTAAATGTAGGAAATAAGGTGGAAAACAGAGAGAAAAGAGCAAAAAAAGGCTAGAACTGTTCCAATCAAGTCCTCTCCAAGTGAACAATGCAGACAGTCTCATTTCTGTCCCACCATTCACACAAGCAGTAACAGACCCGGCCTAAAATCAATAATCTCTCAGTGTGAAGAGGACACAGGGCGCAGGAGGATCAGGCTATAAACTCTAACTGGACAGAACCCATAAACACCAATAAGAAGCATGAAAACGTCTACTGGGTCCGAGTTCAATGAGTGCCAATCAGAACTTCCAGTCGTCATTATTAGTTACTGTTTAATTAACACTGTCGATTAAAAACATCATTTATATCACTCACTCACTTCATTTCTTAACCGCTTATCCAATTAGGGTCAGGGGAAGGGGGGGGGTGGGCTTTTCAACGGGTGCAAGGCACACAGTGACACCCTGGACGGGGCGCCAGTCTACTGTAGGGCAGACACACACACACACACTCACCTATAGGGCAATTCAGTGTCTCCAATTAACCTGACTGCATGTTTTTGGACTGTGGGAGGAAACCGGAGCTCCTGAAGGAAACCCACACGGACACGGGGAGAACATGCAAATTCCACACAGGAAGAACCCGGACCGCCCCGCCTGGGGATCGAACCCAGGACCTTCTTGCTGTGAGGCGACAGTGCTACACACCGAGCCACCGTGCCACTCGTCATTTATATCATTTCCAACCAAGTAATATCGTGATCCAAAATCACTTAACTTTCATCAACCGGTTTAGCCTGGTCAGGGTCCCGGCAGGTCTGGTTCCACCAGGAAACACTGGGCACAAAACACGAATACCCTGAGATAAAACCAATCATGTTCAGATCCTGACTAGTGCAATAGATTCCTGCACCACACGGACAGGTTGCCAGTTCATGACCGGGCAGACACACACACACACACACACACACACACACACACACACACACACACACACACACATTTATGACAAAAACCTGAAGGAACCCCACACAGACACGGGGAGAACATGCAAACTCCACACAGAAAGGAATCAAACCCAGGTCCTTCTTGCTGTGAGGTGACCGCGCTACCCGCTGCGCTACCGTGATGTGTGTACTGTTAAACACGCTCTGGTCTGCGGCCGATAAACATTAGCTTTAACGCTCTGTTTTTGATTAAACTGATCACAGCCAGGACTCAAATCTAATGTTTATGAAAAGAGTTAAAGTGCTGAAATCAGTCAGCGGAAAGCCGACGATTCGTTCTGAAAGGAGCACTTAAGTCGTTTCATAAACGTTTGGGTGACAACAGCAATAATTCTGAGCTAATAATGTCGAGCACTTTTAAATGAAGTTCTGAGAGCGCTTCACTTCAAAACCTGTCGTGTTAGTTTTCATAAGAGTCACGTGAGCTTGTAGAGGGAATCACCAATTACACTCGATACACACCAGCAGCTGCAGAGCTGATTTACTTATACATGACACGGACAAAAGTACTCGGACAGCCCTTTTAATTATTAAATTCATGTGTTTCAGCCATAATAATTACTAACAAGTGTAATAAATCAAGTACACAGTTTAGGGAAGGTCCTTTCCTGTTTCAGCATTACTGTGTCCCTGTGCATAAAGCAAGTTCTATAAAGACATGAAGAAACTCCAGTGTCCTGCACAGAGACTCTGACCTCAGCCCCACTGAACAGCTTTGGAATAAACTGGAACATCAACCGAGACTTGCTTGACCAACATCAGCGCCCAGCCATACAAATGCTCTTGGCTAACTGGGCACAAATTCCCACATACATACCTTAAGAGTGGCTCTTGTTCTAGCTGAACAGATCACAGAGGTCACTCTATTTTAATACCATTTGTTTTAAAAATAGGATGTCCAACATGGTCATAGTCAGATATCCAAATACTTTTGGCCACATAGTGATTAAACTTGTATTTCACTTTGGATAAAAGCATTTGCCAATTGCTGTAAATGTACATGTGTTGTAGTAGTGGTAGCCTAGTGTTTAAGGTAGGTTGCTGATTCAAGTCCCACCACTGCCAGGTTGCCACTGTTGGACCCTTGAGCACGGCCCTTAACCCTCAATGTTTGGAATGTATTCAGGCACAGTAGTAAGCAGCATTGGCTAAAAGCAACTGCAGAATGAAGTCATGTAAATCCAGGCGTCCACATACTTTTGGCTTTCTACATCAGGGCTTGGGAACAGCCCACGCAGGATTTAAAAATTATGATTTTTTTTTAAAGACTTCTAATCATGTTTCTGTAGCGCTTTCCACAATCTGCACTGTGCAAATTTGGACATACTTAATTCCCCCGTGTACACAAGATTCTGTCTGTCTTCCTTCAAACGCACCCAGACCAGGCCCAGACCTCATCAACTTTGGGGCAATTGTATTATATGATACACTGACCTATTTAGACTCTGGATGACCACACCAGCTTCATAAGGCGACCACCATAAAACTAATTTTAGATGCAATCCAAAGCACAAGGGGAGAATTCATTTGCTTTTATTACCAGAAAGCATCAAAACACCATTACCATGTAAGCAATACGCCATGCACAATTTGCTCTGGCTGGCGATGGGCCTGGCAAGACGTCCAGGGCTGCATTAATACGGGACTCCTGCGGGACCCATAAGCCCTGGTCAAACGATCGGCTGGGGAACATTTCACAGCACCAACAGCTGGTCCGGATGCGACGTAAACAAGCTGGATCCCCTATAATAGCTGATAATTAATAATAAAGCAGCTTCCTGTTTATCCTCTATTGAAATTCTGTATCAGTCTTTAGTATGTACACGACGTTTTCATGATGATGAAGCCGTTTATAACTTGAACCATCCAAATCGGTAAAATGCTTGACCATCTGAAGCCGTCCCTCCGTATTTAAAGCTTAAGGGCCAGGATGTGATCCACATGAACACCTTCAGGTGTTTAATGGACACCACACGGTCCACTGGAGCAGAGTTAAAATGCACTGGAGAGGTTAAATAAGCGCCAGTCATTTAAATGCTCTTTCTACTCCAGCAGGCTTTAATAAACCCCTGAAGGTGCGATCATTAGCTCAATCTGTGAGAGTAAATCGTATAGCCGAGCAGAACAGGTGGGCAGAAGGACTGACCGATCGATACACTACAAAAAAAGCTTTATAGACCAGAGAGAGAGATGTAATTTTATAGGAATCACTATTTACTGATGCTTTACTACAGACATGGCCAAGTTCAAATGCACACCAAACAAAGAGGGCCGAGGCCGTCACGCCCCCTCCGACACACGTGCAGCCACCGATTGCTTTTTTTTATGACCTACTAGGGACTATGACCGGTCAGCAGAGGTCGTACCTGCCCAACTTAGGAGAAAACTTGTTTTGGCCACAGTCCCTCCCACTACAGACACACAGCCAATCAGCCAGGTGATATATATCAGCACGTACCATATAGAAGCACTTTGTAGTTCTACAACTACTGACTGTAGTCTATCTGTTTCTCTGCATGCTTTGTTAGCCCCCTTTCATGCTGTTCTTTAATAGTCAGGACCCCCACAGGACCACCACAGAGCAGGTATTATTTAGGTGGTGGATCATTCTCAGCACTGCAGTAACACTGACGTGGTGGTGGTGTGTTAGTGTGTGTTGTGCTGGTATGAGTGGATCAGACACAGCAGCGCTGATTGACACGGTCACTGCTGGACTGAGAATAGTCCACCAACCAAAAACATTCAGCCAACAGCGCCAACATACATACATACAAAGTTTAATGATAGGCTCTTTATCTGGGGGTGTCAGGTGGCACACTGGAAAATTACACCAGCCCACTGGGTCAATCCAGGGTGTGGTGTCGGCGGGTCGGACATCAACGTACATGAACGATAGTCCTACGTCCTGGGAATGATTAACTTGGTGTGTTTCTATCTGTATGATGTGGCATCATAATTCTCTACAATGTGCCCATATAAACAGGTCTAGTTGGGCTGCAGTTGGACCCATTAGGTCAGGAGTGGGCGATTACATTTTGCAAGGGGCCATATGAGAAACTGGGACTGTTGTGGAGGGGAAATTATTTACGTCTGATTTCTAATTACCACTGATCTCATGAGGGCCGGTTGTGGACAGCCAGAGGGCCGGATGTGTACAATGCCCATTAGGTAGAGCCACTACAGTATATGACCACGAAGGCCTGCACACTAGCACACGCTTACTCTAACATGTGAAGCCACTGGGCTTGGATTCCCTCACACAGATGAGCACACTATACTGTAGTATTCTTCCACCATTCTAGCACGTGCCTTTATCAGACAGCAGGTGTCGCTGTTACGAAGGCAAGGGTACCAGGCATTTCCTCTGCCAGACAAGAATCAATAAAGGGATCTTGTGGTAGTTGTCTAGCGACCCATCATCTCAGGCAACATAATGCATCTTACTCTCTCTATACAAGATGTAACACAAAGCCTCCACAAGGGGGCGTTAGTTCTATTTTATTTCATTATTATTACTCATTTTTTTGGGTTGAAAAACCCTGGGCTAACATAATAGACGGCCGCACCACTCTCGTACAATTTCGTTTGTCTTTTCCGTTCTTCCTGAGACCGATTTGAAGCCGTAAGGACGATGTGATCGAGTTAAACGCTGCTTTGCAGTATTTTAATTCCAACAGTCATGGCTGACAGAAGAATTAAAGGTTCCTGTAGAGTGATGATCGCTTTATGGAAGGGCCGTTCATGCTCGCTCACCCGTCAGAGCTCGAGGGCAGAAATTCACTCACCTCTACATTCAGGTGAAACCTCCAGCTGACTCGCACACGTGGCTTCAGCTTTTAATCATGCTCACGCCGTGGCTTAGTTCAAGTGTGTACAAATGCGTGGCGACAGGGGAATCACTGAACTTTCACACACACACACACACACACACACACAGATCTAATAATATCTCCACTCAGCAGGTATCCAGGATGCTACTGCATGTCAGCATCATATATAAATGAATTAGTATCTGATTTAATCTCTGCATGCCGGTAGACAGCTTGGCTAAGCTGGAACGACACTAACACTCAACATCAACAGCTTCAGAGCTCAAATCCAACCTACAGAAATCATCTCAAGGCCAGAACAGCAAAAATATTACATCTCAAACCACTTCAGGTCTTACTTCTTTGTGAATGTACACGAGGCAGCTGCTAGGCCTTGTCCCTACATTTGTAAAGTCTAAATTAACAATATAAACAATGGCATTTAAGGTGGCAAGTTATAATATCTGTATGTCCCTAATCATTTCATTTCAGAACGCTCGGGTGTCAGAGCCACCGACCCGGCCGGACGTCCACACAAAAACAAGTGACCGTGTTTGAGGGAGGGAAGGTCAGACAAGGTCTCTCCTCACTGCCGCTACAATATGTGATGTCCGGGATTGTTCCATGCGTCTGTGTGATTGGGATATGGAGTCACATGGAGCTTAGCGGGGCTCTTTGTCTCGAGTGGGAACCCGAGACTGGCAGGTGACAAAAAGTGGCCGCAGACGGGACGTGTCAGAAGAGGTTGTGCAGGCAGCAGCAGATTCACAAGCTGGATTTGGAAACTATAAAACTATTTTATTTATCATCATTATTATCCTGGTCAGGGCTGCAGCAGCTCTAGTTTCACCGGGAAACACTGGACACAAGGCAAGAATACAATGGACAGGCCGCCAATCCATCACAGGGCTTAACCCCTCCTCCTAATCGCAGTCATTAATTAGTTATGTTTGACACAATGTTTGCTGGGGCGTGGACTCACGAGACCATTACAACCCAATCTGTGTCCACTTTGAGAAGAAAAAAAAAAAAAAAAAAGTCACCCCAGCGCTTACCTCTAGCTGGCTCTTCAGTTCCCGTGCGCGGGCGGAGTCGTGAGAAAGCCCCTCCCTCTGTGAAGCGTCGGCCAGGACGTTGACGGTGGTCTCGGCCTCCTGCAGCCACTTGAGGAAGGATTCGAGCTCCCTGAGGGACCCCTGAAGACTCTTCAGCTCTAGGTCCAGACCCGCCTGACGATCCGATGCCCTAAAGAACACAACACCACAACAACGGCCATTCATGAGTCAGTAATGACCTTTGAGTGATGTATTGGCTACAAGGGGTGTCTACCAGTGGCGGCTGCTGGTCTTTCAAAGAGGGGAAGCTCATTGTCGGCTTACATCATAAAATTTGTCAATTTATTTATATATAAATTAGGGCTGTCAAACGATTACAAATTTTAATCGCGATTAATCTCAGAATTTCATATAGTTAATCGCGATTAATCGCATTAAAAAAAATCTGTGTAAATGTTATAGAAAACAAGGATTTTTAAGTGAAATGTTACAATTAAAATGGTGAACACATTTTATGCTAAATGTACTGATGTTAAAAACTGCTGGGACAAGAGAAAACTGTAAGGGAGTTTTATTCACTCACATACTAGGCAGTAATATTACACGAAGTGAGTGTGTTTTGACCCTTTGGGGCTTCCATAGTTCATGGACTAACGTGCTTGACTCCGGTATTCTTTACCGTAACAGAATAAGTTAATAAAGTGTTCTGCTCCCGACAACTTGTGAATATAGCGTGTATTTATTTCTTTATTATGCAAGTGCAAATGCTACGACGCTCTTTTACATTTTGTTAACAAACCGCAAATGAAAAACGGTGACATGTCCGACATTAAAACGTTTGTTCTACCAGTCAAGTCTCAACATGAACTAGAAATTGCGTTAATGGCACTATTTTTTTTAATCGCGTTAAATTAAGATTGCGTTAATGCGTTATTATCGCGTTAACTTCGACAGCCCTAATATAAATGTATAAATTCTCCCCTTTGTTAGTTTTCAAGAAAATGGCATGAAATGGGTTGCAGTTTGTCTTCCGACTTCACTCGCAAAATCCGACTTCACTCCAAAATGGTACTGAAGCTCCCAGCGACAGCTGTCAATCAAAACGGGATTCAGCCTTTCGACTGATCCTCCAATCATCTTGCAGAAGCTCAGCGTCCAGACCCGCCCACAGCTCCATTCTCCCCCAGAGAAGCTCAGCCCATGCAGCCCCATAGAAGCAAAGAGACGCTCAGCATCTGCGGGTAAATGCATTGACGCTCCGGGAACGTATGAGTCAAGTTAACAAAATCGAGTCGATTTGTGATAAGTAGCTGATTCTGAACGAACTCGTCTTCAAGATGAACGTGTTCTAACGCATTTGTAGTCAATGAAATGTTAACACAACTGTACATATTTCACCATTTAATTTTTGACATTTTAGGGGAAGCTGAGCTTCCCTTGCAGTCTTAGAGAAATCGCCACTGGTGTCTACATACTTTTGGGCAGGATGTGTCGATTTAGGTTTGGTCTTCAAAGATCTTTAAACCATCAGAGGCTGTAATGTGTTTGGGTTTTTTTTTTTTTACTGGTTTGGATTTTAATGCCATATTTATTATTTTTTTATGATCAGGGATGATAAGGATCACTTCCAGAACATAGTGATGCTGCTGTGAGGAATACCAGCAGTCATGTTCCAAAAGATCACGGAAAAAAAGCCTTCTCAGAGAGCAAATCCATAACAATGCCCATGGGTTTAGGTTCAGGATGAGATGATCAGAAAGCTGAAGGGTTAAGATACTGAACTAGAAATTGGGTTGCTGCTTCAAGTCCCACCTCTGCCAGGTTGCCACCTTAGGGCCCCTAAGCATGGCCCTTGTGCACGGCCCTTAATTGCTTAAATTGTACATGATTAAACTTCTATTTCACTTTGGATAAAAGCATTTACTAAATGCTGTAAATGTACATGTGTTGTGGTACTGGTAGCCTAGTGTTAAAGGTAGGCTGCTGGTTCAAGCCCCACCACTGCCAGGTTGCCACTGTTGGACCTCTGATCAAGGCCCTTTAACCATTAATGTTTGGAATGTATTCAGTCACTATAGTAATCGGCTTTGACTAAAAGCAACTGGAGAACAGAGTCATGTAAATCCTGGCGTCCACATACTTTTGGCTCTCTACGTCATGGCTTGGGAACAGCTCGTCATGCAGGATCTCGTCCAGGTGCACGATGCCCCGCTTGACATTTTCTATGCTGAATATCCGTGTCCTCTTTCTTGCACTGAGTGTGTGTGTGTCCGTGTGTGTGGTGGAAGGAACTGTGTGTGCAAGCTCTTGGCAACCTCTCGTGTTTCATATTGCTTGCGTACCTGTTATTGATGGCGCTCCAGGACGCCGCGTGCTTGTCCATCACCTCTTTGACCCGGCGAGTGTCATCTGCAGCGTAGTCCTGCAGAAGCTGATTGCACAGCTCGTTAAAAGCTGCCACGGTCACGTGCTCTCGACTCAGGTCCTGCAGGAAGGCCTTGAGAGGGTGGAATGGGAAAAATATTAAATAAATAAACGAATAAACGCGAGACAAAATATTGATTAAAAGGCTGCGCAAAAAAATTGCTAATAAAATTACGTCCTGCATTTTAATTCGGCTCTAAAATCTGTGAAGCTTTAATAAACACTGATATATTTTAGTTCAATAAATTAACATCTGATAAACAGTGAGCAGGAGAACATCAACCTAGCAGGGCTGCTTCAAATGCAGGACTCCAGCTCCCCCTGCAGGCTCAGATAAGTACTGCAAGACGCTTTTATCCTAAGCGACTTACAGTTGTGACAGTATACAATCTAAGCAATTGAGGGTTAAGGGCCTTGCTCAAGGGCCCAACAGTGACAACCTGGCAGTGGTGGGGCTTGAACTGGCAACCTCCTGTTTACAGGACCAGTATCTTAACCACTAGGCCCTAAAGTTCCAGTAACTGCCATGTTAAATGATACATGATACACTATATAGACAAAAGTATTGGGACACCCCTCTAATTAATGAATTTGTGTTTCAGCCACAGCAATCGCTAACAGGTGTAATAAATCAGTTCTATAAAGGAAGTTACAAAGTTGCTTCCAACATTGTAGCAACAGTTTAGGGAAGACCCCTGCCTGTCCTTGTGCACAAAGTAAGCTCTATGAAGACATGAAGAAAAGCTCGGTTTAGATCAGTGGTCCCCAACCACCGGGCCGCAGACCGGTACCAGTCCATGGGTTACAGGAGACCCCGCTAGCAGCCGAATCAGACGTAAGATCCGGGTTCTGTTCTCACCTTGTTGTCGCCGATCTGTTTGGTGAGCGGCTCTCGGTTCATCTGCAACAGCCTGTGCAGACGAGCCTCGCTCTGTCCAATCAGATCCTTTACCCGAGCCTTTTGTTCCTGCCATTGGTCGCTGTGTGTGATCATGTGATCCAGCTGCAGAAGTCGGGTCTCCACGCCGTACTGGGTGCCGTCCCACTGGCTCCGAACTTTCTCCACTGATCAGAAAACAGAGCGGAATGGTTACAGAAAGGTTGACATGTTGAATCATCTTACATAAACTGGTGCAAAAATCAGTGCCAGTAATCAAGCGACCCACATTTTATCCATGAGTTTTTACACGACCCTGGACTTACTGGGGTTTTAAACAAGTCCTTAAGTTTGTATTTGTAAGGAAGTTTATCATCATGCTTGCAGTCGAGTCGAGTGTGTCCCATACGGCATCTTGTGTATAACGTTTGTTTTATACGTGTTGGTTAGTGAGTTCCATTCTGATTGCCACTGGTTTTGTATGTATGCTGTTATTAAATTGAAGATTTCAGAGAATGGGAGCTTGAGGTTTATTGTCTAGCTAGCTGATCTACTTTTTTGTTTTCTGTTATCCCGCAGTGACCGGGGATCCAGCAGTACTTTATGTTAAAGCTGCTCCCTGTACGTATGTGAGTTTTTTCCTAAATGTTTATGGTGGTTGGGTGGAGTAGAGTATGGGATTCCAGAACTTGCAGGCAGGATTTGGAGTCAGTGAATGTCAGTGCTTTGTCTGTTTTGGTAGTGAGTGTCTATATAGTCTGAAGCAGTGGTGGTTTATCTGGCCTGTTGAATATTTACAAAATTGTCCTCAAGACCGCCTTCATTTCATTTTAATTGATTCCACTAGATGGCGCACTCCAAACACTACCGATCTTCGCTAAAGTCGACGCTATCGTCTCTACACACGTATATTCCTTCGTTTGTTCATTAGGATTTTAACGTCATGTTTTACACTTTGGTTACATTCATGAAAGGAACGGTAGTTACTCATCACACAAGATTCATCAGTTCACAAGGTTATATCAAACACAGTCGTGGACAATTTAGTGTCTCCAATTCACCTCACTTGCATTTCTTTGGACTGTAGGAGGAAACCGGAGCTGCCGGAGGAAACCCACGCAGGCACGAGGAGAACATGCAAACTCCACACAGAAAGGACCCGGACTGCCCCACCTGGGGATCAAATGCAGGACCTTCTTGCTGTGAGGCGACAGTGCTACCCACTTAGCCACCGTGTCACCCTATATTCCTTCTTAAAGTGATAATTCATATCAGTTTACCCCCCCATCTGCTACTGGCCTGGCCCGTCTGTCAAATTTTAAAACTGTGTGTGGCCCTTAAACCAAAATTTTGCCCACCCCTGGTCTAAAGCCATTACAAGAGCATAAGCTTCGGCTGTAAAAGAGGAGCTGTTCTATGGTACATTTACTTTGTTTGACTATCAGTTACAATCGCCGTTGATACTTGAGTTTCTGTTTAACCATAATGAATTTTTGGTGATATGTAGCTGGGTGGGTGTCTATATTCTCGTTATGTGCACTTCCAAATATTATGTCAGGTCTTCGTATTTTCCAGGGTGGGGTGGAACAAAGGCGTGTCTGGGCTATGCTATTCAGCTCCAGATTTAGCCTGCATGGTTGAATAAAAGGTTCAATCTTTGTCAAGTCAAATTGGGGGTCGATATGTTTCTTTATAGAAATTCATAAAAAGACTATATGGTTTAGGGTGTTTGGTTTTATTTAAGTAACTGTGGGGGTGTAGAGTAAATAAAGAAGGAATGAAAAAAAAGACATGAAAAGTAAACGGAAGCAAAAGTACAAGCAGTACAGACGGTGTAGAAGCAACAGGAAGCTTCAGAAATAAAATAAACATGAGAAAAAAATCTGAGATGCTGAGACAAAAGGAAACAGCAGCACCATGGAATGAATCTTACACTTCTCAGTGATGGTTGTGCGCACATCCAGGTCAGAGGTTTTATTCTTGATGTTCTGAGCTTGAGTGAAAATCTCCTCCAGCTGAGGATGCCTCTGTTCCAGATCTGCTTTAGTTACCTACACACACACACACACACACACACACAGTTTAGAGAACAACACACACACACACACACACACACACCACTGTTCTGTTAGAAACATGTATTATTGGTTTGTGCAGCAGCACTCGGACCTCCAGGCGGCTGATGGTGGTGCGGATCTCCTCGGTGTCTCCCACCGTAACGATGCTGGATTTGAGCATCTGCTGAATGAGCTGCAGCCACTCGGCCAGTTCCGTGGCCCGATCGCTCACGTACGCCGAGCTGAGAGGAGGATCGCTGGGCATCGCCGACCTCTGAACCCCTGCGCTCACTGATAAAGACAGAGCGAGAGTAAAGATAAGATAAGGAATATGATATGTGTGGCACAGCAGAAGGGGAGAACATGCAAACTCCACACAGGAAGGGCCTGGACCACCCCACCTGGGAATCATTTGTTTATTGTATTTTAACGTCATGTTTTACACTCTTCGGTTACATTCATGACAGGACAGGTAGTTACTAATTACACACAAGATTCATCAGGTCACAAGGTTATATCAAACACAGTCTTGGACAATTTAGTGTCTCCAATTCACCTCACTTGCATGTCTTTGGACTGTGGGAGGAAACCGGAGCACTCGGAGGAAACCCACACGGACACGGGGAGAACATGCAGAAAGGACCTGGACCGCCCCACCTGGGGATCGAACCCAGGACCCTCTTGCTGTGAGGCGACGGTGCTACCCACTAAGACAACGTGCCGCCCCAGAGCAAGAGTAAAGAAGAATTAAACGCTGCAACATGTTGCTAGGTCGAGAAATCCCACCTGGGAATCAAACCCAGGACCTTCATGCTGTGAGGCAAAAGTGCTACCCACCGAGCCAGCGTACCGCAAAAAAGAAAGAATGAGGACAGAAAAAGAAAGGAGAATGAAATGAAGGCAGTAAAAATACATGAAGGAAGGAAGATTTTGAGCATATTCTCCATCTCTAACCTGGTGAAACTTGTGTGGAGATCTGGTGCATCCACGGCGTTTGATACTTCTTCGGTATCTCGTTCAGTCTGGCGTCCAGAATCTTCCAGTCCGCCTCCAGCTGCTGGACTTCATTCTACAAACACATCAAAACCATAAAAAAGTCATTTAAACAGAGCAATAAGTTGGCTTCAACCACGTTCAAGCCGAGGACACTGGTTAATATTTGAAATAATATGTGATCAAAAAGGAGAATCAGATCAGACTTATTTATACTAATGGGAGCTACAGCAGATGTTCTCTAGCAAACAGTATTTTTTTGAAATGCTATTTGGGGGGTATTATTTTTCTGATTCTTTCAGATTCTACTCGAACTATCAAGCTTAACAGACAATTGGCCAATAAATAAAGATTTCTCAACCTTGCTGCTACAACAGCGACCACTAGTGTTCAATTAAGGCCCCAGCACAAGTAGTGGAGGAACACAAAGAGCACAGCATAACTCTCGATATGGGGTAAGACTCTCTCTAAGTTTATGCGTCATGAACAGACCCTCCTCGACGGACATGGGGTGGTGCCAGCGGCAGAGAAACTATAATAGAGAACTAGAAACCTCGGCCCCACCCCGCAGCAGAAAATGCTATTTTAACTGGGCGTCAGCACCAGTCACACCACAGTTTTGAACTCATTTGTACCTTTTCGTGAGGCTTCCTTAACGATTCACCAGAGTGAACAAGCAGAAGATCCAGTTCCTTCCTCTGTTCCCGTACAGTCGACTCCAGCTCCTGCAGGACGAGACACACACCAGCGTTGCATCAAAAATATCAAAAGTATGGAACACCTGACCATAAGCATGTTGGACATTCTATTTCAGATCTATGGGTGTTATTTGTTTTAGTATTTTTGCAGCTATAACAGCCTTAACTCTTCTGGAAAAGGCATTTTTTAAGTTTATCAAGACTGGAATGAAAGACTATTTTGTATAATTAGGCACAAATTCCCACAGACAGAGGTGACTAGTGATTTGGTGGTCAGGGCTCTCTGCAAGCCACTAGAGGTCCTCCCCACCAAGCTCAAACCATGTCTTTTGAACAGGGACACAGTCATAGTAGAACAAAAAAGACCTTTAATAAACTGGTACAAAACTGAAAAGCAAAGGGTGTGTCCACAACACCCATGAATGCTCTGTGGTTTAGACAGTAGATCAGTGCTGTACTGATGGATAAAATGCTCTACAGAGCCAGTTGAAGTACCTGAACTTCAGTGGGCAACAGGGAAGCGTTCCGACTCAGAGACTGATCAGTGAGGAACATCCAGTTACCCAGACGGTTCCTCCTTTCCTGGAACTGAGCGTCGGCCTGTAGCCGAGCCTCCACGTCTCTCACTTTATCCAATAACTCTCGCGTCACCTACAGAGAGACACATCAAGAACTTCTTGAACCCTGGACAGGTGACATCAGTGGACAGGGATATAAACACGTTAGAGGAAGATAACGATACGCTCCGAAAGTCCCACCCGTTGCTCAAAGTGGGTAGATACTCCCACTGAGCCCTGGTGGCATCTTGTACCCCAGGAAAGAGGATTTAAAACCAAAAAACACTTAGTTCTGCCATGTCATGTGACACACCATGCTAAAAAAATGCATTTGTGCACATTAGGGATGTAACAATTCACCACAAGACAGTTATTAACCGATCGATTTGACATATAAAATGAATCGATATTCACTTTAAACAGCAGAGGGCACTGGCGCTGTACACCTCGCCTGGTTGACGTCACTGGGGCTTTACACCTGGTTGCCAAATTCGGGGTTTTTCAGCCAAATTAGGCTAAATTCAAAATTGTTTTGCATAGTTTGTACCTACCTCAGAAATAAAAGGACATTCAATATTTAGATAAATAAAAGATAATCACAAATACAGGATTTTATTTCCTTTTTATAAGAAAAATAATAAAAGTAAACTTCGTCATAATTTGTCTTCAATTTCATTTTGTTAAAAAAAAAAAATCGGGGGAAAAATCGTATCGTAAACCCAGTATCGTGAATCGCATTGCATTGCATCGTGGGTAGAGTGTATCGTTACATCCCTAGTGCACAAGAATGAATTGAAGTAAAATACTTTGTTCCAGTTGATGTTGATGTGGCGCAGGCTGGACGCGTGGACGTCTCTCTCCTGGGCGCTCAGGTTGGAGCTGGAGAGGATCGGCGCTGCGTTCCTGTTCAGCCACGTCAAATTCTCGTTCTGCAAATCCATCTGCTCCGCCAAAGCCTGAGCGAGAGAGAGAGAGAGAGAGAGAGAGAGAGAGAGAGAGAGAGAGAGGTTTATCCATGTCGCATGTACATTCAAGTTTAGCAGGTGCAGCAGTGTTGTTGGGATTTTTAAACCAAAAATATAAAGCCACTGATAAGACACCCACAGTGCATGAAAGAAAACTACCAGTCTGTAACTGTCCACATATAGTGAGTGCTAACAGCATTTAGCGGTCAGTTAATGGTCAGTTAGAAGTGCTCACTGTTGTATTACAGGCCTGTTTGATACCACGAAGGCAGAACCTGGGAAAGATGAGACTCACCTTGAGTTCTCGAAGGTTCTTGTCAGTGGTGGTGACGGGTAGAGTCAGTACAGAAGCTTCAGTTTGTTCTAACCACTGAGCCAGACCAGCACTGCGCTGCACCACTTCAACCACAGCGGGATCAGCAGCTGCTAACCTACAAACACAGAGAAAACTCCAAGAATCAGAATGGAAATTATTGACCTTTATCTCCCTCCAGCTTCTCCCGTATTTACACGTCGCCACAGTGGATCATTCTGGTCCACATATTTTGATTTGGGACGGTTTTTACTGTGGATGCCCTTCATGACACAACCTTCCTTATTTTATGTGGACTTGAGACCAGCACTGAGAGCTCCCCTCCCCCCAGACACAGCCCATCAGGTCTGTGTGGACTCCCAACCGGCCGATAGAACTGCTGAGATTCGAACTAAAAGTGAATTACTGACCAAGTTAAACTAAAAAGATCATTTTATTTTCATCATCGGCTTTATCCTGCACAGGGCGTCTTTCCATTGCAGGACTCGAGTGGTGCAGCGGTCACTCACATCTCAGCAGAGCCCCCGACCTGGCCAGGCATCACAAACACAATCTGACATGTTTAAGGGAGTCATGGTTGGATGGGGTCTCCTCCCACTGCCATTTGTAATCCAGGGACAAGATGTCAAGCGTCTGCTCAGACACGCACACAGCCGCCAATCGCTTCTTTTCACCTGCCAGGGGCGTGGTCTCACAGAGCACAGAATTACATGTAGAGAGCCTTGTACTGCCACCCCATGCAGGTGCCTCGACTGGTCAGCCAATCGTGTGTCTGTGTAGGCGCCTGGTTGGCTCATAGCAAAGCTGAGATTAGAACTCGAGAGCTGAAGATCTCTGCACTGGTGGGCTAGTATGTTTTATCACTGTTTATTTAAACTAAATATCTAATTTGTAAATCGATGCAGCTAAATCACAAACATGTGGATCAATCTGCTGTTTCGAGTGGGTTTTTTTTTCATTTCCACCCCTAGTTGTGCGAATCTGACCACACATGAGCGACATTTAATCCCTTTATTTATTTTATTGACTCCTGAGTATTTTAAGTGCTCCAGGGTCTTAACGGTCTGGGTTTCAACCTTTTCTGGTCACAGTTTGTAAAGAATCAATGTGTTCTCTCAACGTCCACATAGGTTTCCTCCAGATACTCTGCTTTCCTCCCACCTCCTAAAAACATGCCAGTAAGTGGACCGACTGCTCTAAATTGCTTTTCTTAATGACCCTGCCTGCTGCATTCTGTGTGTTACCTGCGGCGCTCAGCCACTCTGTTGCGTATGACGGCGCAGCGCTGCGAGAGACTGTCCAGCTTGTCCTGCAGAAGAGGACCATCCGGGGAGGACAGCTGTCCAATGATGTGGTCTGCTGATGGGATCAGTTCAGCCAGCACAACCTGGTGACTCACCAAACCTTCTTCCAGCTCCTGGACACACACAGAAATCAAGAAAAATGTGATTTTAAATAAGACATTGAGGTCTATTCAGGAAGACACGGGATGATTTGGAGAATATTTAGCACTGTGGGGAACTCTGTGTGAATCGATGCTTTTGTGCAAGTAAATCGATGAAACTACATGCTCACGCTGTGCAGACTGACTGCCGTGTAACAAAGATCTCACACTGGAAGCGCAGCACAAATTCTACAAATCTTTTTGTTTTAAAAACATGAATGTGAAACAATGGAATTGAAAAAGGAAAATAAATTAATATCGATAGCAAACAATGCAAAAATGTTAATGTGCCTCAGAGCAAAACATCATGTCATTTTAAGCTGATGCAATTGCACCGTGTGAACACCGGAGGCAGCATTCAGTACGAGCTATAGACTGTATATAAGCACAAGCAGAACTCTAATAGCCAACTTCCATCATAAACACGCTACAAAAAGCAGAAAATATTGATTCACGCTCTCTAATAGTGTCTGTCAAGCGCAGAAAGATAAACTATATGACCAAATGTATTTGGACACCTGACCATAAGCATGTTTGACATCCCGAACACAGGCATTGGTATATATAGTATGCAAACGGAGGAGCACTACTGCTGAGATCCATGAACCTAGGGATCATGGGTTCGAATCAGCCAAAGTCCAAATAAAAATTAGAAAATTTGAGTCAATAAGGGCATATGGCGTACACGATCCAGATCTGCTAAAGCAGCTCAAAGGAGAAGAAAAAAACATTTCATCAAATGTGTTCAATATATTTACATTTCTACACACATTAGCAGCAGCTGTTGTGAACAACCCTTATACTGACCTCTTGCTGGGTTAGTGCTTGCTCGGGCTCCAAATCTTTGTCTGTTTCTTCATCTAGAACCTGCTCGGTCTCATTCAGCCACTGAGACAAGTCGTTCATATCACAGTGAAACTTCCTCCATTCCTCAATAGCGCGATCGAACATCCTGCACATGCACAAACACAATAATGTTCCACTTTTATCACTGTTTAACACAGCATACACACGGCCTGGCAGATAACTAATGTGATTTTCATTGGTGACTGTGTGTGTGCAAGCATGTATTTGCTGGGGGTGTAAATAATTTTGCTCAAACAGGTGACTGTGTGTGCAAGCATGTATTTGGTGGGGGTGTAAATACCTTTGCTCAAACAGGTGACTGTGTGCAAATATGTATTTGGTGGATGTGTACATACTCTTTTGCTCAGATAAGTGATTGTGTGTGTGCAAGCAAGTATTGGGTGGGAGTGTAAATACCTTTGCTCAGATAGGTAATTGTGTGTGTGCAAGCATGTATTTGGTGGGGGTGTAAATACCTTTGCTAAGATAAGTGATTGTGTGTGTGTAAGCATGTATTTGGTGGACGTGTACATACTGTTTTGCTCAGATAGGTGATTGTGTGTGTGTAAGCATGTATTTGGTGGATGTGTACATACTGTTTTGCTCAGATAGGTGATTGTGTGTGTGCAAGCATGTATTTGGTGGGGGTGTAAATACCTTTGCTAAGATAAGTGATTGTGTGTGTGTAAGCATGTATTTGGTGGATGTGTACATACTGTTTTGCTCAGATAGGTGATTGTGTGTGTGTAAGCATGTATTTGGTGGAGGTGTGAATACCTTTGCTCAGATAGGTGATTGTGTGTGTGTAAGCATTTATTTTCGTGGTGTGAATACCTTTGCTCAGATAGGTGATTGTGTGTGTGCAAGCATGTATTATGTCTGTACGTTAGCAGCACATGAAACGTTGATTCACCCTTTGCGCTGGCTGTACACGCGGTTCACTCGGTCCCACTCAGCGTTCAGCTGGATCATGGCGTCGGCCATCTGCACCACTTCCTGTCTGGAGGAATCCTGGACCACCTCAGGGTGAAGTTGGTTCAATAGGGTCACCTGCTCGCCCAGCCGCTCCAGATTCTCCTTGATGTTCTACAGAAAATATACAGAAGAAGCTTGTGAATCTTATTTCTACTCGCCATCCTTCCTTGGTTCATTTCCCATGGTTCCTAGCTTCCCAATGCTTTATTTAAGATGGTTGCGTACCCGCAGTGTGTCCTCCTGACTGGAGAAATCTTCATACAGGCTTCCGCTGAGCTCGGAGGAGTTTAGAAGCAGCTCGATATCAGCCATGGCCAGCAGAACCTTGTTCACGTCCAGCAGAAAGGTAGAGGGTGAGAGAGACGTGCGCCGCTCGTCCTGATGGAGGGACGGTGTGGAAGACGGTTCGAGGTCGACTTCCATGACACGACGGGTCCTGATGACGTGTAGCTCCTGCACAGGGGGGCAAGAAGAGATAGAATACAAGTCAGAGCGAGCGGTTTGTCACATCACACCTTTTATGTATGATAATTTATGACCTACACTTATACTTATCATATAGATGCACTGGGTATACAATTACTGACTGTAGTCCATCTGTTACTCTGTATACTGTCTGTATACTGATTTATTTGTGGGGTGCGGTGGACGATTCCTAGCACTGCAGTGAACTAACAGTAATGACAGTGGTGTGAGTGGTGTGTGTTATACTGGTATGAGAGCATCAGGTGCAGCAGTGTTGTTGGGATTTTTTAAAAACCTCACTGTTAATGCTGGGAGCACAAGGTGTCTACATACACCAGCCATAACATTAAAACCACCTCCTTGTTTCTACACACATTGTCCATGTTATCAGCTCCACTTACCATACAGAAGCACTTTGTAGTTCTACAATTACTGACTGTAGTCCCACTGTTTCTCTGCATGCTTTGTTAGCCCCCTTTCATGCTGTTCTTTAATGGTCAGGACCCCCACAGGACCACCACAGAGCAGGTATTATTTGGGTGATGGATCATTCTCAGCACTGCAGTGACACTGACATGGTGGTGGTGTGTTAGTGCGTGTTGTGCTGGTATGAATGGAACAGACACAGCAATGCTGCTGGAGTTTTTAAACACCTCACTGTCACTGCTGGACTGAGAATAGTCCACCAACCAATAATATCCAGTGAACAGCGCCCCGTGGGCAGCGTCCTGTGACCACTGATGAAGGTCTAGAAGATGACCGACTCAAACAGCAGCAATAGATGAGCGATCGTCTCTGACTTTACATCTACAAGGTGGACCGACTAGGTAGGAGTGTCTAATAGAGTGGACAGTGAGTGGACACGGTATTTAAAAACTCCAGCTGTGCTGCTGTGTCTGATCCACTCATACCAGCACAACACACACTAACACACCACCACCATGTCAGTGTCACTGCAGTGCTGAGAATGATCCACCACCTAAATAATACCTGCTCTGTGGTGGTCCTGACCATTGAAGAACAGGGTGAAAGCAGGCTAAAAAAAGTATGTAGAAAAACAGATGGACTACAGTCAGTAATTGTAGAACTACAAAGGGCTTCTATATGGTAAGTGGAGCTGATAAAATGGACTGTGAGTGTAAACAAACAATTTCAGCAAACAATTCTATACTGGACGCAAAAGCTTTCAGGTCGAACTGTCTGATCCGTTCACTGTGAGTCAACTCATGAGTCAAGTTTACTGAACAGATTTGATTCAAAGAGTCGATTCACTTGTGAATAACGTCTCTACTCTGCCCAGGCAAAA